>NC_056741.1:1971236783-1971439283 GCF_019279795.1 Protopterus annectens
ATTGATTTAAACTTAGGGTACTTTCTTGGATATACCACTGGGTATTTCCGAAAAAAACTACATCTTCTGGTTTTTAATATGCAGCCCATTATTAAAACAAGTTTAATGAATTCTTGCTACTACAACCTTTAGTTAGCAGTCAAAATTTGCTAATAAATAACCCATTGCTAAACATAACAATTTTTCCCATAATTAAGGAGATTCACATTTTGGAGAATGTTGAACTGATTTGTATTGTAGCTGTTAGAAAACATTGTAATCTCAGTAGAATTAAAACTTGCTACATAACTTGATCTGGATAGCAGTGGTCAAATACTTGAATTTATTTAAACATGATGTAGGAGATGGAAACTAGTTTCAGTTTAGTTATCCCACTTATCTTTTTTATATAAAACAAATCTGAATTTGGAGTACTCCTTCACAATACATATCTGCAAGAAATTGTCCACTTATGGTCAGAGGACAAGTGCAAATTATTACTGGTCTGTTATCTGGCATAATGCATACAAATATCTACCATTCTCTGTGCTCCTTCAATAGTAATTTGTGTTATTTCATGATAACTGCTTTATGTCTCACAGATTAATAGCAATGCCTGTGTTATTTTCCCCTAAATGTGTAATATGTGGGAAAGATTTATTACTGATTTGTTTCACACCTTTTGATCATTTAGTTCCATTCAGCCAATCTGTGATTTTTATGCAATAATCTGCTGGACCCTGCAGTCATTGATAACACTAGATATATAGTACCTATACAGTATTATGCATTTGACAGTATTACTCATATTTGATATTAAGTTGGGTTACATTTTTGTCACTAGATACTACTATGCAAATACACTGTAGCCCTAGCTTGGAACACAGTCCCTTAGTTCATAAGAACCATCTCCCACCCCAGATACTTTAAAAAAGAACTTAAGCATCACCTACTCAACAAAAGGTCCTGCCCCTGTCATAACCCTACCTAACTCTTCCACACCCTTTCTCTCAATCTATTTCTTCGCACAAATTTTAAACTCCTCTTTGTCTCTATTCTAAACATACTGTATACTTTTTTAAGTCCTCAAGCTTCAATTACTGTAACCCCTTATGAATATGTACATATTAAGCTCTACTTTAATTTTATCTTCTATTTATCCTGCTCCACCATAATATGTTACTCTCACAATATATCACGTTCTAACTCTGCTTTTTTTCTTCCATATTTTTTCCTACCTAATTACAAGACAAAAAAACTTTAATCACATCCTATAACTGCATTTAATTACTACAAGATTTTGTGTTTTTCTGTATTCATTTATTTCTGTTCTGTATTCATACATTTTTGTGTAATAATTTACTGCTTATTGATCTGTAAATTTTAAAGCTTTTCTCCTCGGGTCATCACAGAAAATGGGCTTCTGGCTCAGCTGGACCAACCCAGTTAACAAATGTCAAATAAAAATAATAGATACTGGTTAAAATAGAACAAATGTCAGTAAAACTATGGTGCATTTTCATGAAAATATTCACAAAAAGTTTTGAGAGATTTAGTAAGATTTCTGAATTTATGATGGCTATTTAACTAAACTTGTTCAAAATAAAAATGTCAAGCTTGAATATTGTATTTTAATCATGGCACATTTTGTTACATTATATTGACTTCTGTATACTTTATCTCTCTCTCTATCATAAGGTCTGAATTGAGAATATCTATCTGTTTGAGCTTTGTTGCTGCTCCCTACACCTAACTGAACAAACATTTAGAGGGAGTTATAATTGTGCATAAATATCAGTAAAACGTGTTGTACAGGGCAGTTTTAGGTTTGAACGTCACTGTTATATTTTCAGCTATTTTAAGACTTGGGTTTTTTATACACATTATACAATTCAAATTCTCAGTTTTTATTGTATCGCTGTTCAATCAATTAATATGCTATATGGTGAGCTTATATCGTGTTGTGATTCTTAAATTTGTATATCCATATTGTTTATGTTTTATAATAATAAAACCTGCATTTATTAAAAAAAGAAAGTTGATACTATAACATTTGTATTAGCCATACATATTCTGAAGAATTTAAATCCAGTAGTGATAATGTGTGACATTTATGAATCATAATATACCCTACTTTGTCATATTTATGAGGGAAATATCAAAATATGGCAAAAGCAGAGGTACTTGAGAGGTGCGGACAAATGTGTCAGTGTAACCCAAAGAAAGCTGAAACAGGCTATATTTTTATTGGGCTGTTCCTGTGCAATAACCTTTCAGATTATTAAGTTACTGAAACAGTCTTTAAGGTTTGAAAAGCCTATTAAATCAAGTGTCATGTTAAACTTCATTTAAAAGCCTGTTAAAGATCAAGTTCAAAATGCCACCTTACCATACAAATTGTGGAAAAACAGAGCAGATCTACTTCCTATTGTTACCCAATGTGAAGCAGCATACCTGCATTCTGTTATGCCGCTCATTTCTTAAAAAGTTATTAAAAATAAAATTCCACCAATCCAGTGCTTAGCATGCTCCCGTTCTCTGAATAACCTCATCATGTTCCACATTTTGATGACAGCGTTCTGGGTCATAGGATCTTAGCTATGAATGACATTGTTAGTGCTGAATTAGTGCTTGTGTGCTAATCTGTTCACAGTAGTTGACTGAATGCAAATGTGAGATGCTTTATACTATTTATTTTTCCAGTGATACTAAAGCTTTTCAATGATATTAAACTCATAAAGTAAACTACACTATTCTGTTATGGCAGGTCATTCCTTGTAAATATTCCTTGAATCCCTGAGGCAGTGTTCTATGAGGTAGATGATTCATGATTCAATGCAGATCACCTCTAGCCATTTAGAATGTGTATCCACACATCCATATCAAACCATCATATATCTGCCCATGCACAAACCCCGCCCACAATCTTTCCCTTTTTCCTGTCTTTGTCCTGATTTGGTGCACCAAGTTTTTTCAGAGGTACAGCTGCAATGTCCCTTGTCAAAAAAGGTGTTGAGTTTCTGCTTAATCTCCCTCTGAAGCAGGGAGAAGTGTTAAATGTGCAAAAAAAAATGCAGGTATTTTACATTACAAGAAAAAGAAGCACTGTATGTAATACAGGACTGAAGGAAAACACACTTACTCAGTGAGAGCTCTTAAATACTGAATTCAGAAGCCAAGGGACCCAGAAAGACATCACTGCATCACCTGTCCCACTGCCATGTGAAAACTGCCAAGAAATGAGTCTGGGTCATGGAGTGGGATGGTTAGCACATTTTAATATGATATAATTTGCTAAAATTTCTATTTTTAGACAGAATAGTGACAGAAGGGTTATCCAGTATAGCAGAAGAGTGCAGGAGGGCCAATTTTAAATGGCTGATGTATTTTATGTCTCATACCTTAAGACTTGATCTTTAAGTCAAGGCTTAGGTTAGTCTACAAGCTAAGTTTTTGATATCCACATACTGCTTTTTCCTACTTTTAGTGGTAGCAGTACTGCCAGCAGCTAACATACTATTTAAATTATTAATGAACTGGGACATTTCTGTTAAAGTGACTCTCTCTTATGGGGTATGGGCATGCAGATATGTACATGTAGGTAGTGCCAAGTATTTAGTGTATGTCTTTTGGTAGCAAATAATTCAAAATGATAACTATTTCAAAATCAGTTTTTCAATATACAAAATTATCCAGAGTCTTCAAGTAAATGAGTCAATATTCACTACAATATTTCTCAGAATTGAATGTTTCACTTCATTTTGATTTATTGTGCATTGCCTAGCCTCTTG
Source organism: Protopterus annectens (assembly GCF_019279795.1). NCBI lineage: Eukaryota > Metazoa > Chordata > Ceratodontiformes > Protopteridae > Protopterus > Protopterus annectens. Next base: position 1,971,240,554 of record NC_056741.1, read on the forward strand.
CCACAAATGTATACTTCCATGAACATCCATCCACTGGTCCTTAACACACACACACACACACACACACACACACACACACACACACACACACACACTCATACACTCACACACACACACACACACACACACTCATACACAGACACACAGACACACACATGCGCGCACACACACAGACACACACACATACGCGCACACACACAGACACACACGCGCGCGCACGCACACGCACACACACACGCAGAGACACACACACACGCACGCACACACACGCACACACACATGCGCACACACACGCACACAGACACACACACAGACAGACACACACACAGACACACACGCATGTACACACGCATGCGCACACACACTTGCGCGCGCGCACACACACACAGGCACACACACATGCGCATGCGCACACACACACACAAACACATAAAAACACACACACAGACACACACACACACACACACACACACAGACACACACACACACACACACAGACACACACACACACACACACACACACACACACACACACACACACACACACACACACACACACACACACACACACACACAAACAGTCATAAAGACACTGACTAACTGTAACACCCAAGCATATAGATGCACACTACAACAGGATACTAACTTAATTCATTAAAATCTATTTGGTGTGGAATGTCACACATCTGGCAGACTACACAAATATTTGCATTCCAGAGCATTTTCTGAAAAATCAACTGAAAAAGCATAACATAAGCAAATATAAATAATTTGTAAACAGTAAAAGCTATAAAAATTGTACAAATAACAATGTTATCAGTAAGAAATATTCTTTACAGTGGTTCATAAGTGTGTACTATGCTAATGACCAATGTGGCCTTTTTAAGCCTATACATGCATCCCAAACCTCTGACAATTTCAAGTGCCCTTGGTAGGGTAAACAGCGGCTTGGAAGATGAAACATTTACAAGCAGGGGCTTGAGAAATGAACCATTTGCAGACTGACTGTGTCCATAAGAGACAGAGGTGCCAAACCAGACATGAATTTCTGCTTCCCCATCCACTCATCCAAGTTACACTTGAATTAGATTAGGGAGGAACTCTGTTTCACATGGATGGGGAACCTAATCTAGAGAAGGGGTAATCCCTGGGATGTATACCTTTCTCTCCAACAGGTCCTATTTATATCACAAGTCTTTATAATGAGTAATTCTGGTGCTGTTTATTTTGCAGATATGCAGGAGGTCCATCAAAGTAGAGTCCAATGATGGCTTGTATGCCAGATATAGATCTCCCCTCAACAGCTTGCATATGACAGAATACAGTGATAGGGATTTCAGGTGGCCTGGTAAGATGTGTTAGTTTTGCCCTGTTTTATGCTATTGCAAAATAATTCACACAGACTTAGAATTATGTCTTTGCTAAGTTTCATAAACAAGTTGTCATATCTTAGAAACTGTACAACCTAGACATATATTTTAGCACACTTATGTTAACCAGACATAAGCTTTCACATGACAGCAAGAAGTTCCTGAGTGCATGTTTATTGAGATATTTAAAAAATATGAAAACATATGCTTAATTGTATAATTAGCAATATAAATAAGGTGGATGAGTTTAAGTACTTGGGATCAACAGTTCAGAGTAATGGTGAGTGTGGAAGAGAGGTGAAGAAGAGACTACAGGCAGGGTGGAGTGGGTGTAGAAGAGTGTCAGGAGTGATTTGTGACAGACAGGTACCAGTAAGAGTGAAAGGGAAGGTCTACAAAAGGATAGTGAGACCAGCTATGTTGTATGGGTTGGAGACGGTGGCATTGACAAAAAGGTAGGAGTCAGAGCTGGAAGTGGCAGAGTTAAAGATGTTAAGATTTGCACTGTGTGTGACAAGGATGGACAGGATTAGGAATCAGTACATTAGAGGGTCAGCTCAGGTTGGACGGTTTGGAGACAAAGTCAGAGAGGTGAGATTTTGTTGGTTTGGACATGTGCTGAGGAAGGATGCTGGGTATATTGGGAAAAGGATGATAAGGATGGAGCTGCCAGGTAAGAGGAAAAGAGGAAGGCAAAGATAAGGTTTATGGACGTGGTGAGAGAGGACATGCAGGTGGTTGGTGTGACAGAGCAAGATGCAGAGAACAGGAATAAATGGAAACAGATGATCCGCTGTGGTGACCCCTATTGGGAACAGCTGAAAAAGAAGAAGAAGCAATATAAATAATGAACATCTCTGAAGATGTACAGCGTAAAGTGCAAATATTGATGACAGTTTTCTTTAACATTATCTAAGATTTCACCTGATGCCATGTAATAGTTTGCAAGTCACTTATTTTTGAAGTACTAAGTACATACGGAAACATAACTCATTTTCATAATTACTGACAAACAACTAGCAATATCTCTACTGTAGTTTGATATAAATGGAAATGGACATTGACAAAAAATGTATTATCTCCCACCATGGTATTTAACATCATACCCCTCAATAGCATGTAGGTCTCTCAGTTTGGAAAAATATGAACATAAATATGAAAACATGAATAAATAAATGGCAAATAGTGATTAATTTCTCAACTAAAAGGCATCGTAAATTAGCATTCCTTGTGTCATTTTGTTAATATATCCTTGCCCTTTCTAATATTGCCTCTTCTTTGTAAGTCACTTTAAAGAAGCCAGGCTACAAAAAGATCTGGATGCTATTAAGAGCTATGGGTGTTAACTTGCAGTATACACAAAGGGGCTATAGACTTGATTGAGTTACTAGCATTTTTAGGTAATTTGATTACCAGATCACTTTCTTTTTCTTTGGACGTAATACCGATGCTTTAAAAAAGTCATTATGATGGAAGAATAAGGGAATAAGATGAAAACCATGGAACAGGATTGTCTTATTCATGCAGATGACCAGGCCAATAAAATGTGGGAGAGGTCAACATTTTTGGGCATTAATCAAACTCAGGCTGTATAAGCTGAATTTAAGAAAATGCCTTAAAAGAAAATAATGTAATGTAAAAATAATCCAAAATATATTTTAACGTTTAGTGGATAACTGTAACCATAGCTTTTCTTCATCTCAGATTACATATTCTTCCACAGAAATAATTAATTGACTGCTACAGATATGTAAAACATGACATAGATATTTGGCACTTTATATGACTTTTGTGTGCTATTCATCTCCCTTGGAGCACATTATGTGGGGATTTGCATGAAATTTCAAGGTACTTTCTTTAGGAAATTGTCTACCAGAATTTTCACTGTATTGCTTATCTGATACCTTTTGCATCAGGAGAATCCTACTTAGCAAGATGTTTGTAGCCCTGTGTGCTTTCCCTACCACTGGGATTGTGGACTTATTGAAGTTTAAGGATATAGGCTTATCCTGCAGAAGGGTTGCCATGGTGGTGCAGTGGTTAGCATTGCTGCCTCACAGTGAGAGGTTCTCCGGTTTAATCTGGGGTGCCTTGTGTGCGGAGTCTGCATGTCCTCACTATGGTCACATGGGTTTCCTCCGGGTGCTCCAGTTTCCTCCCACATCCCAAAGACATGATGTGTGTGTGTGTGTGTGTGTGTGTGTGTGTGTGTGTGTGTGTGTGTGTGTGTGTGTGTGTGTGTGTGTGTGTGCCTTCAGTGGAAGGTTGGGCGCCGAACTGGCAACCCGACACTGTAAAACTCCACTGCCAATCATGAGCAGACCGGTGATCCACTGTGGCGACCCCTAACCGGGAAAAGCTGAAAGAAGAAGAAGAAGGCTTATCCTGTAGAAGTAAGAAAGTGCTGTTGTCACAGTAGAGTAAGCAGCACAGGAAACCTTACACCTCTGGTTGAGCAAGGGAAAGTAAAACAGTTAAACACAAGTTTACTTTTTCATAAAAGTAACTCATTTAATTATTGTGTACAGTTTAAACAAAAGGGCTTCTGTAATTCTGTTTAACAGATTGCTATGAATATAAACTAGAGAGTTACTGATTAAGAAATCTATAAATACTCTTCTTAGATAAAGTAGCAATTCAGAGTGATCCCATTCCAAAGAAAAGAAAAGAAAAAACAAATTAATGCAAAATGAATAGCAAAATGTCATACTATGGGGCAGCAGTGCATTATGGGAAAAGGAAAAACAAAACTGCATTATTATACAGCCCTCATCAGGCTACTTTAGGGTAGAACAAATGGCAAAGTAACACAGGAGATCAGTGTTACATGAAAGACCCTGACATGACTAAAGCATATTTTTTCACTTTCTGAAAACAGTGATTCTTTAAACGCTTGCTTTCCAGATTTCCATATTCTTCTTAATGAATAGTAAAGGATGCATGCATCAGCCAGAACATTTCATATGGAGAGCAAAAGCCTCATTACTAGTGACCATGCTGTATGTTACACCCCAGGGGTCATTAGTTCACTCATGCTCAGTGAGATTCTTCTAGCATTAGAAAAGCAATCTGCGGAGTAGTTCCAGCATTACTAATGCTCTTTGTATCAGCAGGTTGTTTTCCTTACATTTGACTGCAGACTAACATGATGAAAAATGACTTATGGTAATTGTTTTTTTTTTTCATCTTATTTGCATTTTGCTTTGCATACTTTTTGCAAATAACTTATTGTAATGAGCTCCTACAGCTGGTCTTTAGCCATCAAGGCACATGGAACACGTGCACCGTACTAGTTTAGTTACCTGCCTTTTTTATGTTTTTTGTTCAGTAACTAATTTGCTGAATTATTAGCAGAGCTGAGCTGGTGATTGCTCTGAAGATTAGTTTGTAGAAAGAGGGCTAAGGGTAAAAGTTGATATCAGAAGTTAACCTAGCAGTTAATACACAATTTTCCACCAAAGATACCTCAGAATGCATTGCAATATAAGTAGTTTCCCCTCCAGGCATTTATTAATAAAGCACCTGAAATTACATTTTCATGTGTAAATATAGAGCATTATAATTAGGTCTCTGATCATAGCCAACTTATGCATTTGAGAAATACAGTAAATCGGCACTCATGGAGATTGGTAGATGCTGGATAACTGTAGTTTCTTGTGGCTTGAGAGTTGCTATTAAAAATAGGCCTGATTAATACTGTACCCTAAACGATTTGTTTGGTTTAACTTGTTCGCATGTTGGGGGGAGAGGGAACTTATTCCTATCTTCCTTTTTAAAACTCTAAAGCTCTAAAAATGTAAGGTATGTTTCTGCGGGTGAAAGCAGAAAGTTCGACACATGAAAATTGTACTGCATTTCTTCGATATTTTTTTTTGCCGGTTGCTTGAGTTCCAGTTAACTGAGAGTTTACTATAGATGTCAAGAAATCCACTGAATCTTGGTGACCTTGTTGAGAAAGCATAACAAGGGAGTTATGGTCAGAGTGACCCAATTACAATTCTTTGTCATTCATGGAGCAATAGTGCCACCACAAATCAGAGGGGAAAAACAAAATGTCCATCTAATAATCATATGGCTTTAAAACAGGTTAGAAACTTCATTCTGCTAATATGCATTTTTAAGAAGTGTTACAGCTTTTAAAACTGTGAAAATGCTGTAGAAACTGATCTGTGGTGCATGCTGTTATACTCTGAGACTAGAAGCTTAGCAGCACTGAGAGCTGCTTAACAAAAGTCTGACTCTCACTCAGACCCGTCTGGCTTTTTAAGTTCAATTTAAGAGATATCCATTTGCATGTATGTCCAAGCTGTTTACTTTTTAGTGTTTTTCCTTTACTGAGTGTTTGCTACAGAGCAGCCTTGTTATATCAAAGCCAGAGCATTGAAAGAGAGCACACAAGCAAGCAGTGTAGTTTTCTACTCCAATTACACATGCATAAAAGTACTGTGCATATGTCTCTTGGAAGTGAACATGGTGGGATAGCACACAATATATCAATTGACTGTCTTCAGCTTCAATATGTTGTGAGTTATTTGATAAGTGCCAGTTTATCCGAGTCATTGTAGCATTCTGACATTGTGTGCATTAAGCTGCACATAGTGTCCAATAACTGTAGTGTGTGTGTGTGTGTGTGTGTGTGTGTGTGTGTGTGTGTGTGTGTGTGTGTGTGTGTGTGTGTGTGTCTGTGTGCGCATGTGCACTCGCATGCATGAAGTAGAAATACTTAACTCACCAGGAGTCAACCTGATCTTATAAACTTTTTTTTTTGTTTTGTTTTTTATTTTTGAAAACATTCCAGTTTCTGAATGCTGCTTGAGAAGTGAGAAAGGAAGAACAGGAAACAGCCTTAACCCTGGTACTTGATCTAATTCCTGATATCTTCATTGCTTAGAATACAAGCAAGTTAATGAGTGACTGTGACATGAAGGAGTCTGCTTCAAGATGACAAATATTGTTGAGGCCAGAGCACCACTAACCAATAGTGCTTTCAACATTTTATTAGATGTAAGTAAATAGTTTGGGTTGTTTAGGGATATGAGGCTTAAACCACATCTATATGTTACGTGTTCCTAATCAAAAGCATATACAGCACTGCTGTCATGCGCACTCCCCCTCCCTCCCCCACAGACATGCTCGTCTTATGTTAATTCAGCTCTGTCTTTGTTTGAATTAGTATACCTGCAGTAGTTCATTTGTTTCAAACCCAAATAGCCTATTATTTCTGTTGCATTGATAATATATATATATATATATATATATATATATATATATATAGAGAGAGAGAGAGAGACACACACACACACACACACACACACACACACACACACACACACACACACACACACACACACACACACACATGGCAGTTCTTAATTGGTTACTGTAAGTAATTTTTTTCTTTTTTATATCAGAATGATTATTCTGAACTTGACAATGTTATTAATATGCAGATAGCTAAAGAATGTAAACCATTACCAAGAACTGATTGTAACAGTAGTATTGATTGTCGGTGTGGCTGTAGCCACCATCCAGTACACCTCATCTCCTCTTCTGTCCTCCTGTTCTCTATTAGGGGAAATTGCTGAGAGCTAGATGTACCTGCAGAATAGGGCTGAATTATAAGACCAAATAATGCATGTGATCTGTTAAAGGGAATAAGGAAAAATGACATCCTTAAGACTTATTAGAAGGTGTCTATTGGAACAGTCGTTTGGCCAATGTGATACTTCAGACTTAGCAGTTTTCACTATTCTTGAAATTATAGTTATAACAGTACACTGAAGCATCACATCTAGTTTGTTACACAGTATAGAATTTCAACATCCAAGTTTGTATCTGATGAAAAAATGTTCAAAATATTTTCATACTTGGTCATTTTTCCATTAAATACTATATGAACTACTTGTGTTTTCATAAATACCAAGTAAGAGTGTAGCTAATACCCTTGTCCTCTGCTATTTTTTAAGCCCACAGCAATAGTTTTGCATAATATGAGCCAGAGGGGTAGTTAATCTTATTGCGGCTGTTCTGTTCCTACTTTTCAGTATGTAAATGGTATTGATTTTGATATGAGAGTATATTTTGGCAATGATATTGAGAATATTATATATGGCCATATATACTCTTGCAGTAAAATTTATATAGAAAAGTCAAAAAAGGAAATTTACACTTAAATTTCAGGAGCAAGTAATGAACATTGAAACCGTCTGCATGGATATCCACATGGGTAAGCATTTTGTTACCTCACAGTCCGGTCAGTTGCAATGCCTTACAGCTACCATTTTGGAAGAAGTTAAATGTAAATTTGTTGATAGTAAATTAGTAAAAAATCACTACTGTTTAAAGAAAGCACTTTTATTACTAAACATAGAGCATAAAGACCCATGGATCATAATAAAGAATTCCACGTATTCTCATCATTGAGTTTATTGTGTTGTTGTTTGCATTTTAATTGCTTCACTTTTTAAATAGATATTTTTGCTGGTGTCTGATACTCTTGAGAAGGCTGTGCTAAGGTGTTAGAGGTTTCATGTGTAAACTCTGAATTGGGTTTCTGTCTGATGCGTACCATTTTGTTTTTATATAGTTTATTCTACTTTTGTAAGTCAGCAGTCTTTCCGTGGTTTTTGCATTCTTTACTACTTTAACCATGCACTTGTGGCAACAGCAATTATTATTCAGAATGTTCCACTTCAGTAACAACAGAAACATGGTCAGTTAAAAAAGATTTGCTTGATCACAGTTGGCTGAGAATACAGATTCCTGTAACATGACCTCCTTCTTCTTCTTTCGGTCCTTTCCCGGTTAGGGCCACAGTGGATTACCTGTCCGCTCATGATTGGCAGTACACTAGTGAAAACCAGGGTATTATAGTGAGCCAAGCTCCCTTGCCTCCAGTCAACTGATTTATATATTGTAAAGGCATGAAAATAAAACAATGGGTAAAAGATAAAATTCAAAAGCAGTGCACTCATGCACACACACACACACACGCACACACACACACACACACACACACACACACACAAACACACACACACAAACACACACACACACACACACACACACACACACACACACACACACACACACACACACACACACACACACGACAGAAGACTCTATAGTTTGAATCAGCTGCTGCTTATAGTATAGTGGTAACAGCATAACTGCTTGTCATACTCACAGCTACTTCTCTAAGCCTACAGCAGTGAGTTTGTATAACTATATGAGTAGCAAATATTATTAAATTCCCTTATGAGAGATCAAGACATGGTCTGTTGTGAACTGTACCCTTGACTACAATTGATTGAGACCACTAAGTCGTGTAACACCACCCACACAAGTCAAAACTGGTGCATTAACAGGTGGACCAAGCTCCCTGCACCTTCACACTCCCATATGTATATATTCAATGTGTGTATAACAACAAAAAAAGTTTCTACAAAATTTAAGGAATAGTAACATGGAAGAACTTTATTTGGGAACTTAAGCCTTAGTTAAATTCCTTTCATAACTTGCAGGAAAGACAACTATTCATGCCTTTGCCACCATATTATAGCTATGTTCTCTCTTTTTAACCTATGTTCATAGGTTCACAAGTTCGTAAAAGTGACTAGGCTAATGGCTCTAGAGCCCACACAAGCCTAGCCATATTTATCCCGAGTTATCTCAATTGTCAGTGGTTAGCGGGGTGAAGTTCACAGAAATAAGGGTCTATGGTAGTTAATAACAGCTTCTGCTGTCCAGCAGGGACATGGGCTCCACCCCAGGAATGAATTTATGGTCACCCATCCATTGATCTAAGTTGCATTTCAAGAGGGTCAGGGTGCGGCTCTGTTTTGCATGAATTAGATACTTGTTCCAGAGAAGTAGCAGTCTGTGGGAGATGTATCTATCTTTCCAGCATGACCTGTTCATGTCAGAGGCTAGGTTAATATCCCTCGAGTGAGTGACCCTCTTGCAATTTGATTTAAGAATGTGTAGCATTTCCATCAGGGCTGGGTCAAAGACTGCCCTGTAAACCAGGTACAAGCCACCCCTTAGCAACCTGTAGGAGACAGAATACAGCGACAGGGCTTTCAGTCTTTCTGTGTAAGACTTGTTTTGTGTACCCTGTAATTTCTTGTTGAGAACCCTTTGTGGTCTCTCTGATTGCTGCAGGTATCTGGTGAGGTATATGCAAAAGGGAGCATTGTAATTAATGGTCTGATGAGGGTTGAGTATAATGGAATTATAACATCCTTAGATCTAGATGCAATGCCTTTACTTATAAGATGTACCACATCGAAGAATTTCCTTTTTACTGTAGATACATAGTGGTCAAAGTTCAGGTTGCTATCAATCTGAGTACAAAGATCATGTACCACTGAGTCTGCACTTAGGGGGTTACTGTCTATAATGTAATTAGCAGGGATGCCAGCTTTTCCAAAGGGAATAATAATAAATTTTTTGCATTTAGCTTTAATCTGTGGCTTTGGCACCAATCATTTTTCTGAGTTAACCCCGTATGCTAGGTATTAACATAATTGGGGGACTTAATGATTGCTCCTAATTTGTAATTGTCAACGAACTTGGTCAGTCACAGGCAGTCCAAGTTTGCCTGGACTTCTGAGAAATAAATTCTGAACAGTAAGGGACCCAGCAAAGAACCCTGTGGTATGCCACTCATGACTGATCTTTTGGTAGAGGTGAAGTCACCCACTTTGACAGTATGTTTCCTGTCACTGAGCCAGTTGGCTACCCATTTTGTAATGTAGGGGTTAATTCCCATTTTGGAGAATTTCTCTATAATACCTGAGTGGGGTATTGTGTCAAATGCCTTTACTAGATCAAGATAGGTCTTTCCATCATCTAAGGCCTTGGTGGCTTTCTCAAAGAAGTCAACCATGTTTAACAGTCATGATCTACCTTTAATGAATCCACACTGGGTTGGGTCCAGAGTTTGGGGATTATCTATGTTCTTGTTAATAAGGTCTCTCCCTTTTTAATTTCTCTAAGTCTTTTGGGTTTCTAATACCATGATGGGAATGTACCCCATTCATAAGTCAAAGTATGATTAAAGTTCTTGAAATTAGTATTGTTTCAGTCTTTGATATTAGCCACAAGTGCCCAATATTGACTCTTGCTGCAATTCATATGGAGTTACATGTATCAGTTGCATATCTAAGTCTGATTGTAAATTATTTTTTATAAGACACGTTGCTCCTACTACTTCTGGAACTGTATAGGTATCCTTTTTCCACATTGCCATCATTTCTGCCTGCAAATCCTGGTATTTTGCAATTTTGTGTTGCAATGTACATAAAACACTATAGTCACTGGGTGTGGCAGTTTCAATTTGTCTTCTTTTCATGGTAAATTTTTTTCTGGTTTTCTTGCATGTATTTTTTGAACTGTTGGTAATGGTCGTCACTTGTGATATAAACTTCATCATGTTGTATAATAGTTTGTGGTTTACATTGCCAATGTTTCATAGGTCCATAATGCTTCTTTCCACAGCTTTGCAGATGAGGCTAGTCAAACTTATGGGCCTATAGTTCCCAGGGTTGGTTGATGATCCCCCTTTATGCAGAGGGATTACTGTTGCTGTCCTCCATTAAGCCGGAACATAGCCAGTTCACAAGCTGTGGTTAAACAGGGATTCAAGTGGGACTTCTAGGTCATGTTTTAAGTTGTTTAAAAGGCAACCTGAGATGTTGTCTGGTCCTATTGGTGCAATGTTTTTGACCTGGGAGAGCACCAAGATGACCTGCTCTCTTGAGATAATAGGTTGAGGAATGGTGGAAGGTATACTTTGAGAGGGCGACTGGAGGAGACATGGGGTGAAATTTTCTCCAAATCTGACAGCAAGCAGGTTGGCTATTACATATCAGTATTAGTGGTGCCATCCACAACCAGTTCACCATATAGCTGGGTATTCCCTTTTAGATTTCGGACGTAGTTAAAGAATGCATTGTGATTATCCTTAGCTAGGGAGGCTATTTTTGCTTCATAATTAGCTTTGGAGGACTTGACAAGATCTCTAATTTGTTTGTTTAAACTGCAGGGGATTTCTTTCTCTGCTGAGGCAGTTCCCTCTTGTTTTTGGACATTAGTTTCTTTCTCTTGTTGTATATCCTATTTATACTAGGAGTCCACCAGGGAAGCCTATTTTTTCGGCAAGACCTGGTTCTAATCCAGTCAAATACAGCTGATTCTATACAACTGCTTAAGTGGTTATACAGGTCATTGCTGTATACCACTGCATAGAAGTCCATGTTATCGGCATTTGAGGGGTCTTTGAAACTTCTTATACCATCACTTAGTAGGGGGTAGTATGTCTTTGAAAAATTCTTAAGCAATTTTGAGCTTGATTGGGTATCTTGTCTTATAATTATATTGAACAAGGCCGATTTATGGTCTGATTTTACTGGGGAGGACATCACTGATGGGTGCAATGTTCTCCCATATTAATGAGTACTATTTCCAGGACATTTGACCTCTTGTGGTTGCGCTGACAATCTGTTCCAGAGGATTTGCATTGACAAAGTCCAAGAACCACTGAGCCAGCATGTTTGTGATCATGTAAGTTTTCTAGTTGATGGTAGAATACTTAAAATCACCCATGAGTAAGGTATTGGGCTATATGGCAAGTGACTCCAGTAAGTCCACATATAAAGCATGCTTTTCCTGTCAGATATATAATTCAAATCACAGGATTCCATGGAAGTCTGGTGCACTAAATCAATGTAGTTATCTTATTTGGTATACCAATAGGCCCATTCATGAATTATATTATTGTATAGAAGTTGTATAGAAGACGATTGTGTTCAGAGATTTCCAGTAGGAAATGTGGAAATGTCAATACTCCAGGAAGGACCAAAGGAAAAGGATGCATGTCTTTCAAGGCGTTTAGCTACTTGAACATGGGTGTATATACCTCACTACTGGGTTAGAACAGCTACAAATATCAACAAAACAGTCAAATGTAGTTGTAATTGACCACATCATACAAACTTCCCCAGCTTGAAACACTGTATGCCATATTGCACATGGGTATCTATGGAGATATTACATGATTCCCATGGTGGTTGAAATGAACAGCATTTGAATATTGTTTCTTCCTTCTAGAGTACATGACTGAACTTGTAAAATGGGATTACATATGAAAGAATGCAACAATGCAACTATTGCAGAATTATCTTACTCTTGTCAAGCTACACTGTTCCAGCAGTACTTTATTTAATTGTGTGAATAGTAGAAGCTCACTGGTTGATTCTTGGCTGTGGTGCTTTCTGTGCAGAGTCTGTATTTCCTCCTGGTGTTTGCATGAATTTTTTTCAGGTACTCCAGTTTACTCCTGCCTGCCAAAGACATGCCATAAACAGATTATTGAATTTAAATTATATGTAAGCATGTAGGCAGTGTGTGTGTGTGTGTGTGTGTGTGTGTGTGTGTGTGTGTGTGTGTGTGTGTGTGTGTGTGTGTGTGTGTGTGAGAGAGAGATATGGAAGGAAAGTTGTCATAGGGTCACTGTAGCAGTCAGATGGGATTTGAAAACATATACAGATAGTAAACATTCTACATTTGTAGATTGCAGTTGGAATCACTAGTGCAATTAATTATTTCTCTAACTATATTGCTCATATTGTTAGCATTAAAGACATTGTATGTAATTTCTAGTGTGACTTTAAGAAATGTTTGTATCCTTTTATTGCTTTCATCTCAAAATGGTTGCTTGGATCAGGCACTTGCCAGGTTAACAAAGGAATAAATAAATCAATATTGATAACGTGACATAATTACAATTCTATTTATCTTTGTCATTATCATAAAAAGCTTTCTGTGTATTTCAGCACTGCAGTACCTGAAGTAGTCAGTTGTGCTAAAATGGGCTCCATATAAACAAGGCTAACATCACTTTCTCAACACAATCATCAAAACTGTCTTAGTGTCCCTGAAATATTCGCCTTGAGGGTACAATTTGAGTTGGTAATGTAGTACATCTGACTTTTAAATGCGTTATAAATAGAAAAAGGGAGTAATAAAACCTGGGCAGCAGGCCAGCCATTTGATCACATGGCACTCACTGTACTCTGTGGCATCTCGCTGGCTGCAGAAAGGTTATTTTGGAGTCTATTAGGATGACATTTGTCCAGTGCATCCAGGAACCTGAGAAGGGCTTTTACTGGGTTACTTCTGCCAGCAAACTAAACTGTTCCTGTCAATTTTATTAACCGTGCGGTTAAGTTCTGAGAAAGTGTTAAAGACATTTCAGGGATTTCTAAGACAGAGTACAAATTTATAGACTGTCAAGCTGCCAAAATAAAAAGCTGCCAAGAGTCAATTGAGACCCACTGTTGTGGCACTGAATGGACTAACGTGGTGACTGGCTGCACACTCACTTGAGACAAAGCAGTGCACAGAAGATTTCACTGCAATAGCAAATCTGCATATATTTGAACTTCATCAGTTCTGGGAGTATATTCGTTATTTCCCTTCTGGTGGTAGCTGTGGATCAATTTTTGCCAAAAACAGAGACAGAGAAAAAGAGAGAGTGAGAGTGTAATGCCCTTAGATATAATTGAATATTCTAAACCTTAGAAAGCACCTTCTAATTAATCCTTGTTCTGCTTTCATGTAAGCTTTCTTTCAGTAATCCAAAATGGTGATGCCAGCATTATGTTTTTAATCCTGTGTAGCCATTTTGTTTTTATTTATTTATTATTTATTTATTGACATTTGTTTACTGGGAAAGTTCAAATGGGCACAGGTGCCCTTTTGTCAGTAGAGATCCGGGGAGAAAAGCCACAAGGTAACAAATTAATGCAATCAATATTAACAATAACTCATTTTATAATGCAGTTACAGTATATACATAGCATAGTCGTTAGTACAATAAAATTTGTATTGATATGCATAAACACTAATATACAAGCATTGTACTGAAAATTTACAGATAGAAGAGTGATGTATCAGATAGGTAAAAGTAATTTAAGAAGTATATTAGAGTGAGGTATTAGAGAAGATAAGCAAGTTTAAGTGTTAAAAGAGAAGCAGTGATGGAACAGTAATCCGGTAGTGCTAATTAGAAATAGGTAGAGTAGTTTAAGTACTACAATAAAGTTAATTATTAGAAGGTGAGAAGCAGGTTAAGTGATTTAGTGTTTAAAGGGAGGTATAAAAAGGTTATGAAGGATGTTAGGAGAAGCTGTGTCCCACATGAGCAGCAGTGGCAAAGCCTGGAGGCAGAAAGGAAGTCTTTTAGTAAAGGTTTGAAAAGATGAAGGTGTGAGATAAAATGAATTGCTATAGGAATTTTATTCCAAGTTCTAGTTACATTATTGGAATAGAGACAGACCCCCAGCAACCCTTTGTGGTTTGTAGATTGTAAGCATTTGTGTATCATTTGACCAAAGGAAATGGTTTGATAGATAAAATTGGAGTATGGGGCTAATTGCTGGGCAGGCATACAGACAATGTTGTGGCATAAGATGAGTAAGGTATAAGATAGTCTTGAAATGCCAAATAAGAATACTGAAAACACAGAATAGTAAATTTTAAACATCACTTTTCTCATTTAAACTTCTTTTTTTGCAGGGGGGATCAAACTGTGTCTGTAGCACCAATGTGGAATGGAAGACCCCACACCCCTAACCGTGTATATATACACACACACACACACACACACACACACATATATATATATATATATATATGTATATATATATATATATATATATATATATATGTATATATATATATACATATATATATATATATATATACCAACTTTGAGAATGGTATACTTTGGACAAATGGAAATAGTCTGAGGAACAACAATCTTAGACTTGCTAGATGTAAATCTGCATTTTTGTTCATTGTGTCTCAATATTCTGGTACTCGATCTGAGTCTTGGCATTTCAAAAGGTAACCACATTCTAGATATTTCTCATGAATTCATATTTCATATGATAAACATAATATAGCTCATATTCTTTTCCTGAATAATAAATGGGGCCTATGTCTTACATTATATAACAGTATGGGCTAGGGTTGGGTACCATAAACTGACTGGCCCTTGGAGTCAAGAAATGTTAAAATATAGCCCACCTTGCCTATTTAATATCCCATTCTGTTATCATTATGCTTGCCTTTGACCTTAAGACCTTTGCTCATCTAGAATGACTTTGAAATATTAAATCCTTCATACACCTGAGTTCTGTTATCATTATGCTTGCCTTTGACCTTAAGACCTTTGCTCATCTAGAATGACTTTAAAATATTAAATCCTTCATACACTGCCATTAAGTGACTGCACTGTAATTAAATTGTCTTTGGGGTGCTTGGTTGTACCATGACACAGACCTGGTGAACCAATTAGTGAGTGTGAAACTCAATATGGCACAGTACTGCATTTTTACTCCATTTCACTATGCTAATTTACTGTTAGTGTCTTTGACCTTCCCATTAGTGATTGCATTACTTGTTGGTACAAGAAATGTTTGATCTCCCTGCATAACATGTGTTATCTCTCTTTATTAAGAGACAAACATTTCATAACATCCAGGAGAACCCTTGTAAATAAGGTTATCTACTAAGCTGATGTAGTACGCTTGTCATCTCATGAAATTTTGTCCAGCCATATGTCGCTACATGACTTTAAATAGCTTCCACACAGTCTGGCTGGCTACATTCCAGTATGAGTGTAGGAAGAATGACTGCATTGCTGCATTTCTGCACTTTTTTAAGTATAATACAACGAAACAGTTGTCTTTACTATGTATCAAGCAGCATTATGTAAAGCAGCAATTTTTTTTCCTTTAAACTTTGAACTTTCTGGAAATAATGGGTGACACTACAATAGTCCCTAGTTTTCCTTGATACATGTACAATGTAATGTGCAGATGTAAGGAAGTAACAGATATAATCGATACAAATTTTATTACATTGATTATTATGCTACGTATTCATTGAAACTGCATTATAAAATTTCTTGTAAATATTGATTGCATTAACTATGGTGCCTTGGAGCTTTTTTCCCCTGGCCTCCATTGAAAAAGGGCATCTGTACCCAGTCAGACTTTCCTGATAAACCAGTGCCAATAAATGTAGTCCATATATGTAGAAGGAATACAGTTTCGTATTTCACATAGTTTAAATGGCGAATTTGAGGAGCAAGTAGCATTAAGGCTAGTCATAGTTCAGGTGTGTAAGACACACAAGTACCATGTGGGAACTGAGGAACACAAGGAGTAGTACAGGTAGTTCTTTAGAAATGTCCAAGAAAGGACAGCCTGATCATTAATAACAGGTGTGTGTTTGTAATTGCACAAATTAGCTTGTTTGCTTTGTTTTCTAATATTATGTGGTATTAAATAATCCCCCCGAGGAAAACATTGATATCAACAAACATCACTGATTTCTACTAGGATTCCCATTGCAAGTGCCTGATTTTCTGAATCCAATCTTTCACTCCCTGGTTGTTCATTTCACTTCTTCTGATAGGTATAGACTTAAAGGTGACTTAATATTGTAGATATACTTTTACTAGCCCAGGCAGTGTGATGAGCGGCTGAACTACCTAGGGGGTTTTAGAGTGACCTTTATCTATACATTGCCATATCTACAAACCTGAAAAAAGAATGGTAAAGGAACAATCAAGATGTTTCTACAAAATACAATATATAAAATGTAATGATGTTGTTTCTGCAGCAAAGAGAGCCCAAAGAAGTGGAACAAATCATTTATTTTATTTTACATTTGTTTACCAGGAAGGTCCAACTGGGTGGTGACTCATTTTTAGTGGAGGCCCAGGGAGAAAAGTTCCACATAGAAAAAAATGCAATCAAAATACATCAAAAGTCTGAATTACAAAAAAAATTGTACATATTCACATACATGCAGATACTAAATATCAAGGACAAAACGTTTAGTTATTTACACAGTGATAGACTCTTAACATGGTATGAAATTTAAACAAAAGATGAAGACAGATTGCACCAGCAAAGTCTATATGAGCCTGGAGAATGCTGATGGACAGGTGAAAATGATGAGTATGCTCTAGGGTGTGTAGGAGCTTATCATGAGAAGATAAGCTTGACTAGGATCTGCCAGGTAAAGGAAAGGTGGTGGGAAATATGTTTAAAAGTTAATTTTATGATGAGAATAAGAGAAATTGAAGAAGGTCTCATTAGCCTGGACTGCTACAAGAGCACTGTCATGATGTTAAATGAATTTTGTGCAGTTTTTTGAACTGGTTAGGGTTAAGGGTAGATTTAATAGTAGGGGAAGAGCATTCCAAGCTTTTGCAACTTGAAATGAATATAAAGTATCACCTAAAGTGTTAATGGATTTGGTAACCTGAAACAGTGATTTCTTTGATGAGCGAAGAGTACAGTTGTTTGAATAGGGGTGAATAATGTTGATAAGAGCTGGTATTTTCTCAGGCTGGTTGAGTAGTTTATGAGCCATGGTTAACTGTGTGTACATTAAGAATTGTGGTCACTCTAACCAGGAATGCTTTTTTAAGGCATGATAGTGATGTGTCCTATGTGTATAGTCTGTAGCAAATTTTGCAGTTTTATTATAGCATGCTTCTAATTTGATTACGTCTGATTTTTTGAGATTAGTTAGTATGGGCGAAGCATAGAGGAGTGTTGACAGGAGGTAGGTTCTGGCTATTGCTACTCTAGTAGTCAGGGTAAGAAATCTTTTGTTTCTGTATAGAGTTCCCATTTTTTTGTATGCTTTCTTATTAGTTTGGGCTATGTGAAGGTCAAAACACATCTTATTATCAATTATGACTCCTTATAGTTTTGTTTGTAAATCAGATGTAATTTTTGTATTCTTGTTAGCAGTAATATGGAAGGTGGGTGGGGTTAGAGGGTTGGGTGGGTTGAAAGATCAGCAGCTTGGTTTTATTAGGATTAAGCATGAGCTGTGATTTTGTTAGCCATGATTCCATGGCAGTGAAGGATTTTTGAATTATATCCTGTAGCTGTTGTATATTAGTGGCTGCACATGTAAGTGTAGAATCATCAGCATACTGGATTATGGAGGCTAGGAGGGAGGCATGTTGAGGTCTGTGATGTCCCACCACCTCAGGGCCAGTAGTCAAGGAGCCTCAATCCTCACCACTGGCATCAGTGGGGGACATATACTGGGAGGATAACAGGTACACAAACAGTATCTCCAGATGCAGCTCTCCTTATCAAGCACAGTTTCCCTTAACAGCACACAAGGAACACAGTCAGTCTAGGGCTGTATTCTCCCTCCTTCTCGAGATCCCTGATAAGACTTCCCACTGGCACAGCTATACTGTTGAGATCTCAGCTGAGTGTCAAAGCCAAGACCTCCAGTACCCCCTCTGTCCAATCAGTGCTTCATGTCTCTGCCCAAGTAACTGGCACACACCCTCTTTGAGATTTGATTTACACACACACACACACACACACACACACACACACACACACACACACACACACACACACACACTCACCCACAAACACACACCTGGGAAAGGCTGGCACAGGTTTACTGGCTATGCCCTCTTCTTGCCCAGACTATAAAGTAGTTACTACTGATTCCAGACACTCCTGACAGCTACTTTAAGGGTCTTACAAGGGTACCCAGTATATAGAGTGAAATTAATATTAATACAAATGGTAGTTTGACCAAGAGCAAGGCTGTTAGGAGTGGCCCAGACAGTGTCACCAATTAAATATGCAAATACTTTCAAAACTTAAATATTTCTACAAAGATCTGCCACAATGAAAGGTTTAAAGATATTTGATAGTAAATAATAAAAGAACAAGAGAATACTAAGTCTATATTCACAGTGATATCAGAGTTCAAATCACAGGAAATATTTAAAATAACTGTGAAGGACAGGCTCAGATAAATAAATAAAAACAACATCTAAACTAAGCTTCACTATATTCCGGACTAAGTCTAAGAGAATTATACTATTCCCTAATAACTTACTTAATAGAGCAAGGCAGATGATGTGGTGAATGGTCCTTCTTGTTGTCAGGCCAAGACAGAATACAGAATGCTCAGTATCACTAAGAGACTTCTCAAAATAGTATCTAAAGTATTACTTTTGCAGAATGACATCACTTCTGGTCATCTGACTTCTAGTTGTCATGATTTAGTACCCACCTGTAAAAATACACACACAAGGGCATTTCCTCAGATCTGTGGCAGGTGCTGGAAGTCATAAAATAATTTTGTATCTCCATGCTTCCAGAGTAGTAATTAGTTCACTTCAAAGACAATGTAAAAAGCTTCCATGTACAGACTTGGTGTCTCTGGCTGCATTGAAACCTGTGAGATATATCTTTATGGCCTAGCCCATAAAGTTATTTAATTTCAGATATATTTTAAAATTTGCTGGACTGAGGTTAACCTCTTCTCTGACAGTTTCCTCTATTAAAACATATACATTTAAACAGTTACAATAGTGCATTTACATTTCTGTTCTCTCCAGTAGGACACACTGTAGATACATTTCAAACACAAGCACTTTACAAATACCTTTTCAATGCAAACATCTGTACAAATCAGTATGATATAAACATGACGTACAATTCTAATACATTTGTAAAACAAGCATGTTGTACAAATCAGTTTGATATTCTCAGATAACGTATAATTATTTACAAAATTCCAGTTAGCTGTTTTGGCAGTACCTCCTATTATCACAAGGTCATTGGTAAATGTATTAAAAAGAAGAGGTCTGAGAATGGATCCCTGAGGGACTCCTAGTGTGACTGGAATTAGGGGGATAGGTCCTGGAGCCAGTTAACTGCTTGTTGACCAAGTTAGGTAACTTTGGGTTCTAAGGGACTAAGGTTAAGGTTGGCGAGGACATTAAGTAGTTTTTGGTGAGAAACAGTATGATAGGCTTTAGACATGTCTAGAAAGACAGATGATACTATTTTTCCTTCATATCTAAATTGGTTGATAGTGTTGGCAGAGCTAAGGAGGGCAATTGTGGTACTGTGATGAGGTCTGAAGTTGTGTTATGTTTAGACCAGTAGGTTATTGGTTGTGAGGTACTGTAGAAGTTGAGAAGTTGAGAATGGATGCATCTTTTGAATAGTGTAGAAAGTGGGGAAAATATAGCAATAGTTTATAATTTTTGAGTTTGGTTTAATTACCACCTTTATGTAAGGGGATTATGTGAGAAAGTTTCCAAATAGATGGGACATATTGTTCAGCTATGGAGCGGTTAATTAGTATGGATACAGGATAGGAAATGGCTTTGGCTGCTACTTTCAGGAACTCATTTGGAAGGTTAGTGGCTGCTATCATGGTAGGTTTGAGTTTCTTAGTTAATTTTTCTATGGTCTTTGTGGCTGTGGGTTGAAATAATAAAGTATTTCTATTGTTGTTGATTGGACTAAATATGATTGGCAATGGAGGTGGGTTATTTTTAGTTAGGGATAGGATACTTTCAGTGAATTACTTGTTAAACTGTTCTGCGGTTGTCCCTAGATTATCTGGTACATTAGGGACAGGAGTAGAGCTTTGATCCGGATGAAGAATTTTTTTGATTGTACTCCAGAATTTGTGAGGATCTTTTTGGTGCTTCCCTTGCAGTTTAGTGTAATAATTTATTTTGTCTTGTTTGATATGGTTGTTTGACCCTGTTCCTGATTTGTTGACAAGTGATGCAGTCAACCTGAGTTTTGGTAGTAAGCCATAATTTCCAGGTTTTGTCCCTAAGTTTAAGGAGCATTTTAGTTTCACTAGTTAGCCATGGTGTATAATTAACTTTGGCATGTAATGTCCTAGGGAGTGCCATTCTGTTAAGGATGTTAAGGAAAGTATTATTGAAATATTGTACAGTGGCATCGAGGGTCAGGATCTTAAAGGTATTCCATTTGCATTATTTAATGTGTCTATTAGTTCCTGAGGGTTGACATTTTTCTTATTGCGGATTTGGTGTTGAGTGGTATGCCTTTTTGGGTTAGTATGTTGTATGAGGAGATATGTAGGCAAATGATCACTGAGAGTATCTGGTAGATAACCAGAGATTTGGTAGAGTGAGGGATTATTTATCATTGTCCAATCTAGGACTGACTGTCTGTTTGATTTTTTTGTCTATCCTGGTAGGTGACTGGATAATTTGTTTGAACCCACAGAGATTGATATGGTTACTGGGGATATCTGAGTTACAGGTAGTCCAGTCAGTATTGAAATCACCCATGATTATTATTTCTTGGGAAATGGTGTTTGAGATAGACTGAAGGATAAGTTGTATTGTGGTAATATTATTGCCTGGTGGGATATAGTTTGCTATAATGGTAATGTGTTTATTCTGGTTAATTTGGAGTTTGGTCATTAGTATCTCAGAGTTACTTGAGTTTGATATGCTGAGGTTTATGGGCCACAGAGTAAGATTATTTTTGTATAGTATTGCTACTCCTCCATCTTTTTTTTCTTTTTGGTTTACCCTAATTATGTATTAGACTGGTGGGGAGATTTCATTGTCTGATATGTGGGGTTTTAACCATGTCTCTGTTAACATTACTACATCAGGGGAGTAGTGCAAGAGGGTGGCATGCAGGTCTTGTACTTTATTTATGGCACTTCTAAGATTTAGATTTTGAAAAAGTAAGTCTGACCTTTTGTGATGATGGTTAGTTATGTTTTGTTATTGGGGGTGAGATGAAAGGATGTAGTTAAGTCCTGCATTAGTATATATTCTCCACTTATTGCAAGTTTGGAAACTATATTTATTAGCATGTGTATGATTTTGTATATATGTTTGTGTTGTCTAAATCATATTTTCTTTGTTGGATTTTTGAGAGGGGGTATTTTATTATGTAGGTAGTCAGAAATAGTAGTATTTAGGATTGTTGGTGATATTTTTTGGTGACTGATTTGAGTAAAAGGGAGGTTAGTGACTATGGTTTTGTGACTGTCTTGGGTCAGGCATACACATGAGTAATAAGTTGTTAAGTGAGTAGCTGTTAGGAGAAGTACAAGGAGTATACTATTTAGGAATAGCATTTTGGAATGTGTGGGTTAATTAGGGTGAGGAAGAATATTTTAATAATATAGTTGTAAGGGAAAGATAGAAAGAATAGTGGTTACTAAGGGCTGGATGGGTATTTAGGTCTGAGCTCTTGTCTATAAGAGGCTGACTTGTTGTTTAATTGTGATTTTAATTAGATAATCCAGTACTTAGGAAAGGAGGTCATTCATTGGTTATGGATAATGGGTGAGGCTGGTTTGGATAAGATAAATCTAGGTGCCCCTGGGGTGGGTGGGAATGGGGGTAGGTTAGGGAAGTGGAGTGAGCCCGAGTGTAGCAAGGGTGAATGGAGCTGGTTGGAACTGGCATGATGCAAAAGACCCATCAGGAACAATCAGATAGATTTGTTACAGTTTAATATAGTGTGAACAGTGTAATGTGGCTAGAAAAGGCTAGAGTGTAACATATTAGGTTAGAAAGGGCAGAGAAAGGAGGGAAAAGAAGTTTGTTAAATTAGAAGAGAGGTATGAGACAACAGTACACTTCTACAGAATATAGGTTAGGATAGAACATGTGGAAGAAGCTAGAGAAAAGGTTTAATAGTACAAGGTGTTTGCTAGGGACTAATGCAGCCTGGCGATGTATAGTACAGACAGGGGCTAGGCAAATTATTATTCAAAAAGAACCAAGAGGCACCTACAGTGTAAAATACTATTTTGGTTGTTGGGGATGGTAGTTCACCAGGTCGCTAGTCACTAGAGGCTTTGCTGGGCTATGAGAAGTAAAGACTGTGGCTCAGTCTATGAAGAGGGAGAGAAATGGTGGGTTAGAGAGTGAGTATACTATTTATGCTAGTACAGCTTAATTCTAAGTAGGAATTCTAGAGTTAGATCAGGTTAGCAGTAGGGGAGTAAAGCTAGGCAACTGTATGATCCAATGCTAAAAACAAGAATATAACAACTGATAAGGATGGGCATGCAATAGTATTAATACGTTCAGTTGGAGCAATAAACCATATAACATAGCAGAATGTTATGTCATAAAATTATTTACATATCACCCTATCACCAAATTCAAAAAGCAATGGCACAGCAGAATGTTCCTTAGCATATTATATATATGTCCTCCTGTCACTGAATTCAAAAGCAGATTGCATAACAAAATGTTAATTAACATATTATACACATTTCCATGTCACTGCAGTCACTTAAGTAAGACAGCCATATGGCACTTAGGTGGATGATTTACAGAATTATGCACAATTCACTCCATCACTAGTCAGTTCGGTTTGTAAAGAACAGTAGTAACTGGATAAGAAAGTCACTCCTTAAGTATACGTGATTATGCAAGTATCTGGGAAGAATCTTGCATCACTACAATAATTAAGGATAGTAAATTCTATGAAACTAAACAGCATTAAACACAAACCAGCCAATAATTCCTATAAAAACCTAAAGTTGCAGGCTATGGTTCCTCTAGTCTAGCCGTGTATCAAGGCCGTATATAGCAGAATAATTTGTAGATAAAATGTAAATTAAAAAACCAGGCTGATAGAGAAAAACACAGTTATTGAACAAAAGTAAGTTACCAGTTATACATTCACTATTTTCTTTGCATGTAGTGAGTCCCATAGCTCATACACATCATCAGGGAGGCTACCTTGTTTGTGTAGTAAGGAGGAAAAAAAAAGATGATGGAGAACCCTTTGCCTGTTTTTAAAGTTCACAAAGCATGTGGGGAGAAAGGAATGAAATGAAAGTAAGACGACGGAAGAGAGTAAATAATACGGAAGAGAGAAACTGAAAGAAGAGAATATTAGCTGATGGACCTGGCTTGATGTGAAAGACCCATCAGGAACAATCAGAAAGGTCAGTTACAGTTTAATATAGTGTGAGCAGTGTAATATGGCTAGGAGAGGATAGAGTGTAACTTAGGTTAGAAAGGGCAGAGAAAGGAGGGAAAGGAAGTTTGTTAAATTAGAAGATAGGTATGAGACAACAGTATACTTCTACAGAATATAGGGTAGAATAGAACATGTAGAAGAAGCTAGAGAGAAGGTTTAATAGTACAAGGTGTTCACCAGGAACTAATGCAGCCTGGTGATGTATAGTAGAGACAGGGGCCAGGCAAATTATTATTTAGAAAGAACCAACAGACGCCTACAGTGTAAAATATTATTTTGATTGTTGGGGATGGTAGTTCAGCAGGTCACTGGTCACCAGAGGCTTTTCTGAGCTATGAGAAGTAAAGACTGTGGTTCAATAGTGTAAAATTATTCTTTTGATTGTTGGGGATGGTAGTTCAGCAGGTCACTGGTCACTTGAGGCTTTGCTGAGCTATGAGAAGTAAAGACAGTGGCTCAATAGTGTGCAATGTTATTTTGATTGTGATGGTAGTTCGGCAGGTCGCTGGTCACTAGAGGCTTTGCTGGGCTATGAGAAGTAAAGACCATGGCTCAATCAGTTATACATTCAGTGGTTTTCTTTGCATGTAGTGAGGTCCGTAGCTCAAAAACATCACCAGGGATGCTACCTTGTTTGTGTAGTGAGGAAGAGTGTATTCCATTTATATGTCTTAGAAAATCCATCCAAAGGTATATAAATTAAACGTAAAGTTAAATAATGAGATTAGACTATGGAAATTAAGAATTGTTTCTCAGAGAACTAAAAGAGTCCTGCTTCATTATAATCTAAGGTTCCTTTCTCAAATTACACCCCATTACCAAACTCCGCTATCCAACCTGAAATTAACAGAATGTGCTTTTTCTCCACTGGTCCCAAAGTATGAGAAACCATACGCAAAATATTAAATCTTTACAGACTGATCATTAACTTCTGTTAACAACTGAAATAATTCCTACTCAGCCAATCCAAATGCAGCTGTTATAGAACCCGTGCCATCACTTCATCTGTTCCACAACATAGATCAACAACACTCACTGTATTCCTACTCCCATCATTTCTTTGAGGACCACTAACCCTCATTACTCTCCACAATGGGGTATTGATCTCCTCCTGCAGCCAAACACCCCAACTAACACAGCTACAACACACATCTTAAATACATCCACCCTCCCAGATATATCCAAGTTCAGGCCTTCTTCCTGTCATACTTGGGCTGCTCTAAACAGTAAATACAGCTCTAACACATTTACTGCCACACTCCAAACAGTAAGTACAGCTCTAACACATTTATTGTCAAACTCCAAATACCAAATACACCTCTAACCCATTTACTGCCACACTCCAAACTGTAAATACAGCTCTAACACATTTACTGCCACACTCTAGACAGTAAATACAGCTCTAATCCATGTATTGCCACACTCCAAATACCAAATACAGCTCTAATACATTTACTGCCACACTCCATAAAACTCCTCTTTATATACCTTCTGTTTCTGCCTCTTTCTTCTTAGACACAGTTTACTGCTAAAACTTTCCTTGCTTGACTTTAAATCTCCTCCTCCCACCCTCACCACATGTACATCCCTTCTCACATATTACATCCAGAAATCCTTCACCTACTACCCTCCTCTTCATCATGTTAATGTAAAAGAGAAGTCTGTTACTAGAGCTCATAGTGTAGCACAGTATTCATTATGTGCTTATCCTTTCAACCTTGTACCCCAAGAAATTTGGACAAAGCCAAAAATAACGGGGACAAAAATCCAAAATCAGGGGCAGATTTTAATTATTGCACTTAGAAAGTTGAAGAGTAACATGTTTTGCATTAGCATGCTTTTTCTGAAGGATATAAAGTCTGACGTTCAAATGTTCGTCATTATTTAGTAACATCAATCGACAATTATTTGCCAGAAATCCACAAATTTTCTGAGGGATAGACCAAAAATGTGAGGCTAACTTCTGGAACGTTGAGATATGGTAGTATGCAGTAGAAATGTCTTTCCTAGTCTATGTACTTCGACTGTAACAAGTTTAGCAACCTATTGCTAACCTTGCACTGATTAGTCCCATAACTGTTTGTGTGTGTGTCTCTGACTGCATTATTGTTTTCTTTATGCAAATTACTATATAACTGGATTCTTATATTACTTTGTATCCTTTTTTATCCAGTTATAAATCTCAGGTTAAGCCTGAAACATATCCTCTTGCATTAGTGCTCTACCCCAGTCAACAAATGCATGCATACACAAATAATTAAGTAAATAAATAAATAAGAAAATATTAAATTATGTTTATATAGATGAAATATTGTATATGGCCACAGGCAGAGTTTACACATGAGTTAGAGACAACCAAACTATCAAAAAAAGAAAGAAAAATTTAAGACACTTAGGGTTACACTTGGGACCTTTTGTAAATTTCATTCAACTAATATTATTATATACAGAAAAAAGAAATATAGTCAGGTGAATAATAAGGATAATACAGAAATATTCCTTAGTGAGTCCTGACAATAGAAAGGGAATGAAATTAATACAATGAATGACAAGGAAGCAGCCATAGTAAGATATTGATCATGTGACATGTTTGGAACAAGTTCAGGGTGGAAGAAACTCTAGATGATAAATATGAAGTCATAACAGAGCTAAGAAAAGCTAACAACAATGATGGATATCATAAAACTAGCTAATAAGCAAACAATAATGCATGACGGGATGAGTGTTACAGAGAAATATTGGACCATTCAGGGTGGTGTGTTGAAGGAAGGTCCATTCCTATACATCCTGTAAGGCATTAGATTGCTTAGAGAAATGGGCAGTTGTTTTGCTTTTTTATGTTTTTTTTCATTTATTTATATGTAAGTATATATTATTTTGAGGTAAAAATAGTTCATTCACTAAATCTTTATCATTTTAATACTTAACTTGATCCCACAGAAATAAAAAAATGAATGAGCAGCACCAGCTTAGCAGATGCTGCTGTGTGTGTTCTTTGACCACTCTGATCCTGCCTGTGTCATATCTGTAGGATAGACAGACAAAGGGTATAAACCGTCTGCATGAGGCAGGTGAGCCGGAACAGACAAGTAAAGATGTGAATGGAGCAGATGATGGTTGTGATGAGAGGACCTGATGGTGATGTTACCTAGAATGGCTGTTACAGCAATTACATTGCAATCAGCACACACAGAGAACATTTCTCATCATTTGGTAACTCTTATAAGGGGAAGCAGAGGTAAACTATTTACAGGAATGTAGGTTAAGGGACAGAAGCAGGCATTATCTGCCTGTACTGGCTGATATTTGTATTGGATCCAAGGAGTAGGTATTTGCCAAATGATTAGTGGGCAACAGTGGTGTGCATTTGCTGTTTGTTAGCAGGGATTTGTTTTTCCATCCATGTATAAGGATCCATTGTATTATTTTGTTTTTGAAGTAGTCAGGATCCCCAATTCCAATATGCTGTTGGTTCAGAGGGAGCGCCTGGCAGTGACTTGCTGCTGCTTTGGCTAAGATTTGTAGCATGCAGTGGTGAGAGGATTATTGGACTGTATAATGCAGTGTGACATTTAGAATCATGATGATCTATAGCACGGGCTTGTTCCTGGTTTATTGTAAGTCTGTAATACTGACTAATGGATGCATCTGTGTGATTTAACAGATTGGACTCAGCAATGCCCTATTTTGAAGAACAGATGTGCTTGATGGGATGAATCTACTAATCTACCAAATAAATGAACATGCATTGCAGGTCATTTAAAACACCAATGCAAGAGAAGAGATTATGACATTCATGTTCAATGTAAATCAAGTTATTTTCATTAGAGGTGATTATAGAGTAGCTGTAATATTTGATAGTTTGCCTGCTCTACCCCCTTCATGCTTGATTACCATGGTAACATGTAACTTCACTGAATAACACTCATTGCTATATTACTTATAAGGACTATTTTGATAGTGAAAGTAATCAGAATGAAAATAATTATGCATTGCTATTGTAGTAATGCATTCTAAAAGCTATGCACAATGTCATGCTGTAAGACATATGGAATGTGTAGAGTACATACACATTAGATTCAAACTGTAACAGTGAAATGTACATTATATTCTGATTGTAACAAAACCAGTGTGGTCCTAACACTCCTAAATATATACCAATGTTGAATCTATTAACAAAACTTACAAATTACACACTTGAATAAGGTAGATAGCTATTGTTGGTTTAGAAATGTGCCTGTCAGGTAAGGGCTTCCCGTCTGAAGGGCACATACAGGGTAAGATAGTTCATAAGAATGCAAGAGAAACCTTCTGTTTGCTTTAATATTAATTACTTACTGTTAGTTTCCCAGTAAATGCACAGACTGATTATGAGACTGCTTAGTTTTGTTTCTACTGGCCATTTCATGTTACACTGGCAACTCCCTGCAGCATTATGATTTAACACTAGCTCTGTACAGTACTATTGCAGGAAAAGAACATCTGCTTTCTGAGCCAATTTTGTCACTTCAAAGTTCTGTTATGTTATGTAGCCCCCCCCCCCCCCGTCCATACACACACACGCACACGCACATGCACACACACACAAGCACATGCACACGCACACACACACACACACACACACACACACACACACACACACACACACACACACACACACACAACTCCTGTGTATAATCTATGCATACTTTTT
The DNA here is from genome assembly GCF_019279795.1 of Protopterus annectens. NCBI lineage: Eukaryota > Metazoa > Chordata > Ceratodontiformes > Protopteridae > Protopterus > Protopterus annectens. The sequence continues at coordinate 1,971,269,488 of NC_056741.1, forward strand.
TTATATTGGCTTGTCATGGTAAACCACAGAGAGATGCAGTCTTCAAAAATACCGAAGGGCTGAATGTCCATTGTTTTAACCTGCCAATATAAATGACAGTACAAAACATTCTCTGACTTTATCTGTTATAAAGATATTATTTTTCAATTTTAAATCCTACTTTCATCAAAAAGCTTTAATTTGTGTACTGGTCCCTTGAGTTGCAATTTACTGAATAGTAGGAAAAGGTTGGTGCAGGTATGGAAAAAACTATATCATGCGGTTTGCTTTTATTTTATTTACTAACTTAAAGAGTAGATGTTATGACTTCACAAAAAGACATCTCCCTTTGAAACTGGAGACCTAGGGGGTTACATAATACAGCAAGAGTGTTACAGTGAAATGAAAAATTGACAATACTGTAGTCATAAATGCACTGATCCATTTCATATCTGGAAACAGGGAAAACATTTAGACATTAACTAACATGCTACAAGGTTAGTTAATATTTATCAGATATACCAAAGAGTCCGTCTGAGACTGAAGGAGACATCAGCATTCAAACCACTAAGGGATATGGCATAAGTGCATTAAGGCAGACTTAGACTCCAGGAAGTAGTAGTTTACTAGAATTAGGCAGATGCAAGCCTATACCTACAGAAGAAGAAAATCCGTTACTGTCTCTACACCCTATGTTGTAATGTCCACTACAGGATGTAGGAGGGCGATTGTTTTGCAAAAGTGCCTGTTACCAGTTGTTGTACTGCAATAACTATATATCTGAAGCAGCACAACCCCACAAGGACACTTGAATGTGTTGACAAATTATCAGGCTTTTACACAAGATTAATACTCAAAAAAATATAAATATTAAAATCTACAAAACACTGTAAACATCTCCACACGTTTTAATACACTGATGGTCACTGACTGCAAAGAAAGATGTCTCTGCGTGTGTTTCTGTGAATGTATATTTTCATGTACATGTGTAGGCAGGAGAGGCTATATTTGCATTTTACCTTTATTATAATTAATGCTTTTATCTTGTAATCATAAAAAGAGTTTGTTACATTGCACTAGTCATGAATCTGGACAGTACTGATGTTGATGCCACATGTTTTATAGATATATTAATTGTTACCAGGCTAATGATCTGGGGGGGGGGGGGGGCAGGCCTTTCAAAGCATAGCCCAGTTTGGTGAGCATCTGCTGACCATTCATAATGGAATTACTAGTAAATGCATTGCAGTGTCTTTTTTACTTGTTGTAAAAAATTAAGCTCAGTTTAGTGTTTTTTTCTTGCAAATGTTTGCACTATTATATGCCAAGTGTGGTGATTTTATATCTATAGACTGAGTCAGTCTTCTGTTTCTATAGGCCGATGCAAAGATGGTGTGTGATGTAGTGAGTCGAATGGAAGACACTGAGCCTTTCTCCCCGGAACTGCTATCTGCAATGATGAGAATCTGGTCTGATTCTGGAATACAGGAGTGCTTCAACAGATCCCGTGAATACCAGCTTAACGACTCTGCCAAATAGTAAGTGTCTCATTTGGCTACATAAAACAGTTGTCCTACCCACGTCAAGCTTCAGCCCATCAGTTATTTATTGTCTTATGGATTCTTAGACAGTGGTGAAAACTTAAGCTAACTATCGACAGTGTGGTGGTGTTCATGTAGTATATTACTGAGAAAAATGCATACCAAGACAGTAGCTGCAGAAGGTATCTAAGCATGTATTAAACATAAACACTTTAGAGAGTGACTATAATAAAGCAAGAAGTTTAGAACATAATAATCAGATATTCCCACGTTTGGCATTTCCTACCTGTATTCATTTGTTTTGAACACTGCTACATTCAGGAAATTACCCCAGTTTGTGTAGATATATGAGAGACAGAGATCATCCACAAATGTTAAGGAAAGAGAGATTTTTCTGGCACACTGATAACATTGCATCATTATATTCCATTACTCTTTCTTTTCTTCTAGAATAGATTAATTATAAATCTGAACACATTTTAATATATCAGAGCAAATGCTGTTGGTGTTTTATACATTGCTTTAATTACTTCAGCTGAAGTTGTAAGTTGACATTTTAGTGTGCATTTGTTGCTGTGAAATGCAAAATGAGGTACAGAAGCTGTTAACCAGGTAAGCTTTACTAAAAAGAAATATCTGAACAGAGAACTGTAGATATGCCTGCATACCAACTAAGAATGACAAAAATATGAATTTCAAGTATATAATATTAAATTCTGAAATGTTGACTGCCACCATGTGGAAGACTCACAAAGTGGCATCTGTCATTATACAGAATAAAGACAAGTCAGGAACTAATATTCTATGTACATGCATGTGCATAGTGCAAAATTTTATTTTAGGACTGTCATACAAGTAGTAACCAGGGAATTCATCAGAGTATGTTATTACAGCCATGAATGAAATAAATAGCTATCAGGATAATCGCATGACCGAGCATATGATATATACATATAATATTTAAACTATGTGAAAAGCACAAACGTTTTATGGGTTTTAAAATATTTAAACAACTTATAAAATGCATTTAAAATATGTAACTAATAATCTAATATTATTTAATTCTTCCCAGTCTTTGTTTAAAAAAAAAAAAACATTTTATATTCACAGTATGATTTATTCCTGGAAGTCTGTCTGCCTGCAATTTGATTTCCCATTTAGTTTCTCAGGTTTCAAACATATTCTTAAAGTTCCCTCTGTGAACCTGTATACCTCTTGGTGTGTGTGTGTGTGTGTATATATATATATATATATATATATATATATATATATATATATATATATATATATATATATATATATATATATATATATATATATATATATATAAAATGCATTGTTTCCATTTTGACTTTTAATGGCATAAACATGTTCCCTAATCCTTTCTGTTTATCTTCTGGTACCCATCCCTGCATAAAAATAAGTACATTTTGGGCATTGTGCAAGATATAGTAAACCTACAAAGTTGAAGTCATTATATGCTGATGAGTAAATAATTTCTGAAAGTACTGCAAGTAAATAAAAGTGCATTTATTAATAAAACAGCAATAGTAACATAAATCACATTTATAGGTACTATTAATGTTGATAGTGAGAGTAGGTCACAACACCCCTGGGTGTCTGTTATTTCCTTATAATATTTACCCTGTTCGACATTATTGCTATTAGGAAATAGGTTGTTTTTTTTGAAGAAAAAAAGGTGTGAAATTCACAAAATATCATGTGGGTTAGTTTTGGCTGATGCCAGAAATCATGATGTAAAGGTAACAGATAACCATGTGTAGGGAATAAACATTATTAATATATAAAATGTTATAGCTATACATTTGATATCATATTTTGCAACTTTTTATGGCAGGAAATAAACCCCAAATGATACAACACTGTAAGTTTTGAAACTAATATAATAAAGATGGTAATATTTGCACTTATAATAACATCTTTCTACAGTTGATTCATGGATGAATAAGTAAATGGCAAGTACAAATGTTTTGCTGGTTATAAAATATGTCATTTAATGCTATAATGCATTTATTTTGCATTTTTCAGTCAGAGATGTAACATCAAACTGCAAATGCAACTAAAATATAAAGATGTAACCATCTGCTGGCATCTGTTCAGTCCAGTACTTTCAATGTTGTAAACAGACTTTGCAAATTGCCATCACTGAGTTTGCTAGAGCAAATGTTTTCCTATATAGGGTAGTTTAGACTATAAAACATACCACATTTTTTGCCTCATAGTTTTGGTGTGCTTCTCATAAAATGTTTGTTTTTCTTGGAAATTACTGAGGATTGAAGTCATTAAACAATGACAGATATTTATGTTCCAGACATTATATCCTTCAGAAAATGTATGCTAAGACAAAACTTATTATTCTAGCAACTTTCTAAGTTTAGAAGAGCAGTATTTAAAACCTCTCCCTGGTTTTGAGCATTTGTTCTCTGTTGTTTTTGGCTTTGTCCAAATTTCTTGCATTAAGAGGTTGAGAGGTAAGTAAAGCAGAAGAGAAAGACAACACTGTTTTTTTTTTCTATTTTACAGTTACACAGGCTTAATATTATTATTTTGCAATAGCAGCAGCATTATATAGCTACATTCCAGAAACTTCAGGAAGGCTTTCAGAATTAGAATGTTAAAAAGGTACTGGTATTTATTTCTCGGTATGCAGTGCACTAGACACATTTTCCTAAGTTCAAGACATATGAGAAGGTTACGTAATGTTAGCAGTAATAATAGGGAAATCACTGCACTATTTAGGTTTATTAATGTTTAATTATAGTCATTGAATAATAAGTCACTATAATAAAATTGATCTAACGAGACAGAAACTGATATTTGGAGCTGTGAGGCATGAAAATCATATGCATATATTGCTGTTCATTTAACGGAGACTGCCATAACCAAGTTTACAGTGTGTTATGTAGAGAAGGGAATGTGTTTGTGTATGTGAGAGAGAGAGAGAGGTACAATTACAGTAAATCTCAGAAAAGATTAAACTGATGAAAAAATGGAGACAATATAAAAGGACTGACGGCCAGAGATCATTCTGCAAACTTAAACAGCTGATAGGAAGCATCAGTATCATTTGTTGTAAAGGTTACCTCATGCAGCTAGATAATAAGCTGGTATTTATGATATTGAGATTAGCTCTGGTAGACAGTTTACTCCTTGTTGTCTCTGGGCATGTGCAAAGGAAACCTCACTTCTGATGATGAGGGAATTAATGGACCAATTGGCTGAAAGGGGGTAATGGTCCTCAGGCAGCATGGTCAAAGGAAGAAAAATACTTTTTCAGCATTCACAAAAAATGAGAAAGTGGAATGTAAACCAAATTGTATTACCCATCAAAGTGTCAGAAGCAACCCATTCAAGAAATAAAGCATCTTCGGGAGAAAAAAAGTTTTAAAATTCAGGGTAAATAATGGAAGAAATTAGAACCAGAATTCTGAAAGAATCTCTAGTGTGCAGTTAACTTAGGATCTGCCTGCATTTAAATTTTAACTTTTTTTTTTGTTTGTTTTCCATGTTATAAATAAACTAAAAAAAATGTCAGTAATCATAGTGTTTTAAATCCACGTTACTTAGCTTGTGCTCTTTTGGGCACAGACATTATTAGGCTGTTGGGTTATTCTTCTGTACTAATAAATAAACACTTGAAGTTTACAACAAAATAAGTATATTTATTAACTCTCCTAAAACCATATATTTTAGTTCTATCTTAGTGGCAAGAGTACTTCCTATTTGCTCTTATATTTATTTATATGTTTTGGTATATATATCTTAAGTACTATTTGTTTTCTTTGTTGTTAACTAAAATTTTATAATTTTGGGGGTATGTAATGAGATGTTATACCTCTTTTAATTGAGATGCAATTCATTATGACTGAAATCTGTAAATATAAAATGATTGTAACTCCGTAATCATACTGCAAGCCTTGCAAAATAGCACAATAAAGTTGATTTTCTCTTCTGTAAACCTAATAAGTGGCTTTGTTCCCACACTCAGTCTCTGTATTTACTACTGTTGAGGTTGTACAAATTTAGAGAAAATGCCAAAAAAACTGGAAACTCACCTTTTCTCCTTTCTTACTCAGTTGAACTCATATTAACGTAGCTCCAAAAAAAAAACTTACAAAAAGTTATAAAATTTACCAAAAGAGGATTAAATAAAGAAGAATTCCTTCCTTTGTAAGTTATGCCCTTGATTTTATTAGGATGTACCGTGAATGCTTTGTGCAATGAAATTTGGCCCCCAGAGGAGCTGTAATAGTGAGGTGGGTGGCAACCTATTCCACTCTTACTGGAGAGCTAGCATTTGCAGTTTGTGGCTTATTCCTGCTGGAAAGGCTCACAATACTTACATGGAAACTACCAGAACTGAGCTTGTGTACCATCCCTGCCTCCTGCTGTGATCTTCAATGTGTCTTAGTACATGACTCTCACACCTAACCATACTCAAAGATGTGGCACTCACACATCATGCACAGTTTAACACATAGGTAGTAGGTAGAAAAGTTTTGGACATACCTCTCAGCTCTCTGTGATTATGCAGAATGTTCCTAATTTTGCATCTCATGTTTGCCCTTTTAAAGATTTTTGATTTTTCCAGTAAATTCCTGAAGATTACAGCCAGGCATTAAAGTTTCATATGGGTTATTCTTCAGAAAATGCACACTGATGCAAAATCTGTTATCTGTTAACTTCTTAAGTAAATTAAAAGTAATATTTAAAAAGAGTCCCTTATTTTGGGTCTTTGTTACCCTATTAGTTTTGGCTTTTTCCAGAAATCTTTTTTTATTTACAGAATTCTTGAGCAAAAATATTGAGAAGTATGGTTTTGAATGGATTCAGTGATTTTTTCCTGCTTCAAGTTGCTGTTTAAAACTGCATTGTAAACTATATTACAACATTCATCATGAAAAGCAGAGAAAGGATTAAAAAGTTACCTGGCAGTTGCTCACTAAAGCAATTATATAAGTCAGCACTAAAAATTAAAAGCACTACACCCTCACTCCCCACTGGCCCTTGTTTTCAATTATTAAGGAATTCCCAATATTATTCTAGCATGTCCAAAGGTCAGTTGTCAATCTCCTCTCTGGTCCAGCTGGTGAATCTGGGAATCTTGAGGCAATGTTACAACTGCCTCATGTACACAGACAACCCTCTCCTCCTCCCAACAAATTCCAACACATGTGAGAGATGCAACCATATAGCCAAACTGGAGGCTAAGCTCTCTCAACTCAGTACTGGCATAACCAGTCAGGAGGAGAAGGAAACCACACTCACTACAATTCCAGTTTCACATAGAGCTACTACGACAGCAAACCAAACACATAATCACACAAAAACATACTCGGAGGCTCTAAATAAAGATATGCCTAAGCAGCAGAGACCTCCAAAGCAGACACCCAAGCAACCGCTACCCCAAAACAAAGCACGTGCAACACATATCTCACAAAGTCAGTGTGTCGAACAGTCACAGCCCTTAAGACTAAACAACCCACCTGATACACTTGTAATCGGTGACTCTATCATCAGGCACACTGACGTCCCGCTCACCAGGCTGAACAAGGAGAGGGTCATGGTGAGCAGCCTGTCGGGCGCTAGAATCCGCCACATAACACAAGCACTCAGGTCACTCCAAGGCAAGTACAAATATGACTCAGTCATTGTCCATGCTGGTGTGAATGACCTGAGACGTACCTCCCTGGACTACATGAAAAGAGACATAAAGGAGCTCTCTGAGCATGTAGCCCAGGCCGGTATGACCCTGACCTTGAGTAGCATCTTACCCTCACCAAGAATGATGCCACAATATGAAGACAAGATGATCAATTTCAACAATTGGCTTAAGTACTGGTGTCATTCAAAGGGGATCCAATGCCTGTCAGCTTGGGATGATATGCTCGACAAGTCACGATGCTTCACTAGGGACGGCTTGCACCTGTCACCGCTGGGCTTTTGGATATTGGCAAAGGCTCTTGCTACCCCCATAATGCCTTTTTTAGGCAAGGCTCAAAAGACAAACCCACCTCCATAGGTATCACAAGGGATAAGAAACTAAGAGTAATGCTACTCAACGCCAGAAGTCTAAACCTCAAGATGCACGCACTCGAAACTCTCCTTAGCATGGAGAACATCGATATTTGTGCAGTAACAGAAACCTGGTTCAGGGCTCCCGAGAGCACCCCAGCACTACCAGGTTATACCTCATACCATGCTTTTTGGCCCCAAAACTTGGACCGAACCACAAAAGGAGGGGGAGTATCGTTATTCATCAAAGATACCCACACCTCCAGGTTGGTGGCAAAGCACGAAGCATCAGAGACTATCCATGTGCAACTAACAGTGGGTAAAACTGCCTTCCAGTTTATAGCCTGCTACAGACCACCCTCCCAAACCCAGGAATCCCACTCGGCCTTCCTGAGAACACTGGAAAATATGAAGGTCTCTCCAAACACCATTATATTGGGTGACTTCAACTACCCAAACATAGACTGGGAGCATTACTCTAGCTCCAACACCCTAGCCCAAAGGTTCTTAGAATTTATAAACTCAAATGCAATGGAACAACTTGTTACCACTCCCACAAGAGGAGAAAACATACTGGATCTGATCATCACCAACATGGTGACTCTATGCTCCAGACCAGAAGTGTATCCCTCACTGGTAAGATCAGACCATAAACTAATCTCACTGGATATTCACATCCCGACCCCACCCCCTGCCCAGAAAACCACAGTGAAAAACTTCTCTAAAGCAAATTTCACACTCCTCAAAACCGAGGTGGAATCCTTCAAAGCCCCCGGGCCTGTGGAAAATACGGCCCAGACCGCAGAATCCTTTATAAATGCATTCTATGAACACCTTCAGGAATGCATGGATCATGCGATCCCAAATAAAACCAAGACCCAATCCTCCAAAGGCAGACGTCCTGTCTGGTGGACCCCAGCCATAGACAAACTATACAATAGAAGGAGGAAGCTACTAAATGATAGAGCAAAATCCCAAAAAGGGAAGGCATCACTGATCAGTATTAGCAAAAAACTACAGGCACTCATAAAATTGTCTAAGGCCAGCTTCGAGAGAAAAATTGCACAGGACACTAAGGATAATCACAAGGCTTCCTTTGGTTATGTTAGGAACCTGGGTGGTAATTCCCAGATATGCTCAGAATTAGTCCAAAATGACAAAAAATACACTGTACCCACAGACATTGCCAACATCCTAGCTGACAGGTTCAGCGCAAACTTCTCCCCCCCTCTCTACCAAAAGGGCAAATATCTATCCCAGCAGAGTGCTGCCCCCCTGACATCTCAGATGCTCAGGTTAGAGCCACCCTCTCCAAAGCAAAAAACACAGCATCAATGGGACCAGTGGTGTCCCGGACTGCGTCCTACATGAACTCCAAGAAGAGCTAAACCCAAACATAAAACTACTGTTCAGTCTCAGCCTTACTACAGGATATGTGCCCAAAGAGTGGCGTACAGCAACAGTGGTCCCTCTCCATAAAGGTGGTGCCTCAACGGATCCTGGAAACTATTGCCCCATAAGCCTGACTAGCTTGGTCTGCAAAGCTATGGAAAGGATCATCATGGACCTCATAAATAAAGATATTGGGGACCTACAGACACTGGATCCTACCCAATTCGGCTTTGTTAAGGGCAGATCCTGCCTCTTAAACCTGGTTGATTTCTTTAAAACAGTCACCAAGGCCATTGACGAGGGGAAGGTGGTCCACACAGCCTACCTGGACCTCGCAAAAACCTTCGATACAATACCCCACTTGGGCATTATAGATAAGCTCACCAGCTTAAATATAAACCCCTATGTCACTAGATGGATTGCAAACTGGCTCAAGGACAGAACCAACATGGTTAGAATTGCTGGAGCCATGTCAGGCTCCAAACCAGTTACAAGTGGTGTCCCACAAGGCTCAGTCCTGGGACCTCTCTTATTCGTTATATATTTCTCGGAGGTACAGGCCAACACGGAAGGACTGTGGCTGACCAAGTTCGCAGATGACTGCAAACTGGGCGCCATAATCGACTCTCCAGCTGACACAAGCATCCTCCAAAAGGGCCTCATAGAAACAGACAACTGGTGCCAGAGCCATGGCCTCAAGCTAAATGCCAAAAAGTGTATAGTCATCCCCTTTGGCAAAACAAAGTGCCCACAAATTACCACATAGGTGGTAATCCATTAAGTACAGAAGAAGTAATTAGGGACCTGGGGACCCAAGTTGATAGCAATCTCTCATTTGACAACCACGTAGCCAAAGTGGTTAGAAAAACATTTTATATAGCCCACCTAATCATGAAGGGATTCACATCTAGATCAGGGGAGGTCATCGTGCCTCTTTACTCATCCCTCATCAGGCCCATAATTGAGTACAATGCCCCTTTGGGATGTACCTTACCAGACACCTGCAGCAACTGGAAAGACCCCAAAAGTACCTCACCAAGAGGATCAAAGGGCTCAAACAGATGCCATATGCTGCCCGGTTAAAGAAACTCCAGCTCTACTCAGTGGCATACCGCCTGTTCAGAGGCGATCTGTGCCTGACGTATAAAGCCATGTCCAACCCAGAATTAATGGACATGCTGCACCTCAGAAAATCCAAATCCCATCGAGCTACGCTCAAGAGACTTGAACCTCAGCACTGAAATAAATAGGACATGCTGGAGGGACAGATTCATAACCCAGAGGCTCCCTTCACTCTGGAATAAAATCCCAGTCCAGGTTAGGCAGAGTCCCTCATTGACTGTCTTCAAGAGGAATCTTGATGAGTGGATGGGAGATCGTAGGTTTACCCCGGGTATCACTTCTGTGTCACTGTTAGACAGAGGCACAGTATACTAACCTCGAAAAAGGGCATAGCAAAATAAATTTAAAATGGGTGGCGAAAGCCAAACACATTCTGGCTAGGCTTATAAATGCCCTAGGGCAGATAGCCTAGTATGAACCTATGAACCTATGAACCTAAGAAAAAAACAGAATAGTGACATGGCAGTTTCTGTCATTAATAAGTGTAAAGTGGATGAAACCTTTGATCAGAATTGAATGGATTGCACCTCATCGGTGGTGGTTTCTCATGAAATGTCATTGATGGTATTGGATTTACTTTTCTTCATGGTTATACAACTGTGGAGTTAGTATGTATATATATATATATGTGTGTGTGTGTGTGTGTGTGTGTGTGTGTGTGTGTGTGTGTGTGTGTGTGTGTGTGTGTGTGTGTGTGTGTGTGTGTATATATATATATATATATATATATATATCTATATATCTATATATATATATATATATATGTGTGTGAGTGTGTGTTTGTGAGTATATAACTATATATATATATATGTGTATGTGTGTGTGTGTGTGTGTGTGTGTGTGTGTGTGTGTATATATATATATATATATATATATATATGTGTGTGTGTGTGTGTGTGTGTGTGTGTGTGTGTGTGTGTGTGTGTCTATGTGTATATAAATGTATATATATATATATATATATATATATATATATATATATATATATATATATATATACAAAATATCCAAAGACAGCAAGGTTGACCACCAGAGAACAACACTATAGCAAAACAGAAACTAAGAAATTTTCCAGAGTTGTCATCACAGCTGGGAATGTCCAAGGCGCAAACAGATGTAAACACTTCAATAAACTTCAGCGAAACTTTAATAAAACAACACAAACAAAACATATAAAAGATGAGCACTTTGAGGTCCAGGAAAAAACTCTTCTTCAGACTGAAGTCTCATAATGATGACTTCAGTTTTTAAAGGGCAAAGAGCCAATCAAAAGCATCTCCTAAGTTGATACCCCCAGGGTCCTGCTTCAATGAATAATAAAATCCAACCCTCAAAACCTCTAGATCGCACACAAGTCAGTCAGTGTTGTCAGTGTTCTCCTTTACATGTTTCGCTAATGCATTCTTCAAGTCACCTATGCGAATGTCACGTACATGTTAGCGAAACATGTAAATGAGAATACTGGTCACAAGTTTTGTTTTAGAGTTTTACAAGTTGTTTTATATAATCTTAGAGGTGGAGATCTGAATAACAGAACTGAATTAACTAAAATGCAATGGACTGGAATGATGCAAGCATGTAGATCTCCTGGACTGAACTCTAAATATCCTTTATAGCTGGCCCTTAAGGGATGTCGACTTAGAAGACAATGCTGAACAAAGATAGGTTATTTCCTGGACCCGAAAGTACTCATCTTTTAAATGTTTTATTTGCATTGTTTTATTAAAGTTTTGCTGCAGTTTATCTCAGCATTTACATCTGTTTGTGCCTTGGACATTCCCAGCTGTGGTGACAACTCTGGAATATTTCTTAGTAAATATATATATATATATATATATATATATATATATATATATACACACACGCATATATATATATATATCTATATATGCACAAACACACACACACACATATGTATGGGTAAGGGGATTGGGGCAAAGTCCCCCTATATGAAGGGAATGAGAGTCTTGCCCTGAAAAAAAAACATTTTTTTTTTTGTTTTGTATTTTACATCCTAATTAAGCTACTGCCAGTTCTGTTCATCTGGTTAAAGCTTTTTACACGTTACTTTGTAATTTATAGTGGAACTATGAAACAGCATTTTAGGAATGTATATTTTTTTGTGTATTCACAGTTTGAAGTTATTGCTTAAAGAATTTATTTATTTTTTTTATTTATTTTTGGTATGTAAATTTAAGCCTATAATATTTAGAAGGGTGCCATATAATCTGCAGCCTTTATTATAACTTAAATATACTCAGTGAATTAATGTGTCTTGAATGCACATATTTTAAACTGAGCAGAATGAAATGTTCTGCTTGTTAACATGCTAGCTTTTCTCTAAAACTGAGTAGAGACATGACTTTATGCATTTATTCGTCAGTACTTTTATTTTATGCAGCGCTGTAAATCATGTCTTAACTGTCTAGAAATTTGCAGAATGTCCAGATTTTTGCCTTATATTTTTGGTCTGTCCCTCTTAAATTTGTGGTTTTCGGGTAAATTATTGAGAACTGAAGTCATTAAATAATGACAGACCTTTTAATCTCAGATTTCATATCCTCTAGAAAATACATGCTAGTGATTTTCTAAGTTTATAAGAGCAGTATAAAAACCACTCCCTGATTTTGGGCCTTTGTTCACCTTTTATTTTTGGTTTTGTCCAATTTTTTTTACTAAACTGTTGAGAAGAATGTTGTGAATGTAGGTGTAATTATTTAATTTCCCATTTAGGACTGGTGTCCATTTTACTGCTTTGAGGCACAGTAAAATGTTAACATAAACATGCAAATATGGTGCAAAGAATAAAAGGTATCTTTTGTTCTGTTTTTCTTCTCTACATGCATACCATACATATATTGTCTATTTCTAGTTGCTGTTATTGTGATGTGTGTGTTTTACTGTTTAGCTGTACATGACTGCCCTGACATTTAATGCTCTGTTAAGTAGTATGCAATGCATTTTACCTGTAATGGAATCAAAAACATGGCCTTAAACTCTGGAGCAGGTACAAATTTGAAGATCACACATAAAATGTCAGCCATACCTGAAGTAATCCCTCTGAATGTACTAGTAGTAGTACTGGCAAAGACAAAATGGGTCTATAATGTAGACTAACAGCATACTCAGCTCAAATACGGTGCATATCTGACTGTGATTTGGCTGTTAAGGGGGGTGATGGATATAGTGGCAAAACAAATGATTATTTGTAATGGAAGCATGATATTTGTGCTCCATGGCGAGACTAGAATCAGTGCCCCACTGGGATATACAGTAAACTATGCTTTTGGGTTTTGTTGTATACAAAGCCGGCATACAAATGTGTCTAATGTCTATGCTTCTTCACTGGTCATTGTATACCCAACAGCATCACTGCATTGCATTCACCACTTGTTTTGTGTGTGTGTGTGTGTGTGTGTGTGTGTGTGTGTGTGTGTGTGTGTGTGTGTGTGTGTCTATGTTAAGACTAATGGTGCATGGGATCTAATGATCTAAGAAATATTTTAAACTTCCAGTGGACTGAAAAGGGGCAATGCAATTCCTGTTTAGAAAATGAAAATTAAGAGTCATGGATTATTCAAATGGTATTTGGTAAGTAAGTTATGGAATCACTTCAGAAAGAACTAACTGAGTACCCATAGAGAAGTAGGACACCATGTCCAATGTAGCATTAATCTAGAGGATGAGCAATGTGTTCCCACTTCCTGCCAGTATCTAGATTTACAAAATGACGTACTATTCAAAGTTAGTATGGGCACACAGGAAGATGCAAATTATGAGTGCCCAAACCTCTCAGAAACATAGTGATGAGGAGAGCAAATAGCCATGTCCAAGGAGGGCACCTACAAATGGACAAGACTGAAGCGTAGATCCTAGCAAGGTTTTACTGGCCATGAATGCTGAAATAAGTAGAGAAAATCTGTGCTGAATATCCTGAATGCCAGAAGACAGCCACTTATCGAAGCTTTAAAAATCCTTTGAATCCAATGCCCATTATTGAGATGCCATTCAGGCATATTGTTATGTACATTGTTGGGCCTTTAGTAAAATACAGCAATGGGTTTCAGTACATTTTGCTTATTCAGGAGTATGCAACTAGGTACCCAGAGGAAACTCACCAATGTAAATCTAGTCCTTAATCTATAGGGAAATCAAATGAATTAGTTTTAGTTTTTAGAGTACGGATACCTAAAGAAATATTCACCAACCAGGCAACTCCATTTATGTCAAGATTAATACAATGTGTTAAAGTCAAGCAATAAAAGCATCAGTATATAATCCACAGATAGGTGATGGGAGCATTTTAACTGAACATTAAAGCACATGTTGAGAATTGTTATTGGGAAAGATGGTAAAAACTGAGAGCAGTTAATAACATACCTCTTGTTTTCTGTTGATGAAGTACCAGAGGCATCAACAGAGTTCAGTCCTTTTGAGGCTTTCTGTGGCAGACATTATTGTGGACTGCTAGATATTCCCAAAGAAACTTGTGAAGGAGAGAAAAACCCATTTGTAATTGTCATAGAACAGTAAGAATGAGATTAATCAAAATTTGATGGATTGTGTTCCACAATTCTGAGTCCAATTAAATGTCATGCAACCAAATGTATGCCAACTATATGTGATTGTGTGCAGCTATATCTATTTATCTATGTATATATATATATATATATATATATATATATATATATATGTGTGTGTGTGTGTGTGTGTGTGTGTGTGTGTGTGTGTGTGTGTGTATATATATATATATATATATATATATATATATAATATATATATATATATATATATATATAATATATATACATATATATATATATATATATATATATATATATATGTGTATATATAGATGTATATGTATGTGTGTGTGTATGTACATGCACATGTAAAAACATATATACATGCAGACACATGCACACATGTGGTGTGTACATGTATTGATAGGTAGATTTGCTTATATGTATACATGAGGGTATGATATATATGTAATTTACACGTCTGTATAAATTTACATACACGCACACACATGTACACACACACATGCTCACATGCACACAAATGTGATGTGTGCATATGTTGAGAGGTAGATGTGCATACATGTATACATGTCTGCATGGTCTATATGTAAAGTGCACGTGTACAAATTTACACACACACACACACACACACACACACACACACACACACACACACACACACACACACACACACACACACAGCAAACCCAGTACACATAGCAAACCATTTGTCATCTACTGGCATATCTGTTATAAATGGGACTAAGTCATGATTAAGGACATTGTCTCACTTAACTAGTCAGAGCAATAGTCATTTGGGATATTACCAGGCACTGAGCATTTCTTATGCGATCTGTATCTTGAGTTTAATTGGCTTCCCTGTGGGATCTGTAGGCTGCGTTCGTTTAATTAGCTGCCTTGAGGGATCTGGATGTTGAATCTGTCTGTCCTATGGGATCTGTATTTTGAATTTAAATGGCTGCTGTTTTCTCTTGGTGTAGATGCTTTGTATAACAGCTGCTTGTATATAACGTAATAGAGGCATCATGTCTGTCTAGTATGAGCTCCACAGTTAAGCTAAAATGATGCATTTTCACATACATACACTGCTGTCACAAAAACACTGGATTACATGCGCCAGAATAGCTACATAAATAATCAAAAGCTGTAAAAGAAATATAGTATATGAAAAATAATGGCATATGCAACTGAATGCCTGCTGTAATAAGTAAATCTTAAAATGTCTTTTTTAAGTGGTCCCTGAGAAAGGGTCATATTGCTGCATTCCAAAATAACAATAAAGTACAATGGAAAAACTACTGAAAATCAAACCAACCAGTATACAATGAGGGAATTATCATCAGGGACAAGTTGCATGAATAAGTCAATAGTTTATTTTAATCCACATACAGATAGTCACCCAGCTGATACACAAGCTATGTGCTTTCGTTCCTTCTTGTCTGAAACTTCAACACAGCTAAAATACAAACCAAAACCATAGTTTATATAATTAACATACAACCAATCATGAACCTCAAAAATAGAACATCATGTATTAAAACATCTCCAGTGCTTGTAATACACATCTTTTACCTACATAAATCACGTGTGATTAAAAAAAAAAATATATATATATATATATATATATATATATATATATATATATATATATACACATATATATATATATATATATATATATATATATATATATATATATATATATATATATATACACATATATATATATGTATATATATATGTATATATATATATCTATGTATATATGTATAAAATTTAAATAAAATTAAATAAAATTTTGTAATTATATTCCATTTACCTTTTGTGTACATTTTTACCATATTTTCTTTAGTAAAAACTAACATTCACTGAAGATGTAATGCCTGCCCAGTAACTTATGCTTCCTAAAATGTATAACTTTGTTCTTCTTCATTTTAAAACACCTAAGACAGAAATATGTTCATTCATACCTGGTCCTGTAGATGCATTTAATTTTAGTTGCCACGCTAATTCCCTATATTCAAGAATGTTTTCCCATCCTCCCCCGCTAGGGTCTTTCAAAACCTTGCCCAACAATGTAAATTTGTACTTAATAGTCTTTCCCACCTACATAAAAATGAATGCCTAAATAAAGCACTATTGTTCATTTTACTACTGTCATTTAAATGCTCATATATCTTCTTCTTTAGCGAGTGTTCAGTCTTTCCTTCATAAAAACCTAAGCAATCTTGACAGACTGCAGTAACAAACTCTACAACAGAAGAAAGAAACTGTTGCAGAAGAGTAAAATCCCATGACTGGAGGAGCTCCCTGGTCAGCCTCAGTAAGAAACTGAGATCCCTCATAAAATCCTTCAAAGCTAGCTATGAAAACAAGATTGCTTCTGATTCTAAGGACAACCACAAAGCATTCTATAGCTATGTCAAGAATCTCAATGGCAACACCCAGGTCTGCTCTGAGCTACAACACAATGGCACAAAAATTACAAAACCAACTGATATTGCCAACATCCTGGCTGATAGGTTCAGTGATAACTTTACCCCCCTCTCACCCCCTAAAGGGCCCATATCTATACCAGAAGAATGCAGAGCCCCTGAAATCACAACTGCACAGGTAAAAACTGCACTTTCCAAAGCCAAGAACACAGCTTCCATGGGACCAGACAACATCCCAGACTGCGTTCTACATGAACTTCAGAACGAACAGGCCCCCCCACCTAAGTACCATGTTCAATCATAGCCTCATGTCAGTTCAGTTTTTGTACCCACTGAATGGCACACAGCAACAGTTATACCACTACACAAAGGGGGAGCCACCACAGACTTTGGGAACTATCGCCCTGTTAGCCCGATGAGCCTGGTTTGTAAGGTCATGGAACGCATCATCATGGAACTCATAAACAAAGACAAAGGTAACCTCCAAACCCTGGACCTCACCCTGTTTGGGTTTGTGAAAGGCAGTTCATGCCTCCTGAACCTGATTGACTTCTTTGAAACAGTCACCAAAGCTGTGGATGAGGGAAAGGCAGTTCACACAGCCTATCTTGACCTCTCCAAGGCTTTTGACACCATCCCCCATTCTGGAATTATAGATAAACTCACTAAACTGGGTATAAATCAATATGTCACAAGATGGGTTGCTAGCTGGCTCACTGACAGAACCCACACTGTAAAAGTTGCAGACTCCAAATTGGACTTCAAACCAGTAACAAGTGGAGTACCACAGGGTTTAGTCCTTTGTCTTCTCCTGTTTGGTATCTACTTCTCTGAAGGAAAGGTTAACACAGATGGCCTCTGGCTGACGAAGTTTGCAGATGACTGCAAACTAGGTTCCATAGTTGAGTCCACAAACGACATGGACATCCTACAGGAGGGCCTCACTGAGACAGATGCCTGGTGTCAGAGCCATGGCCTCAAGCTAAATGCCAAAAAGTGCATTGTCATCCCCTTTGGTAAAAACTTTGTTCCCATGAACTACAACATAGACGGCAGTCCTCTTAACACCAAAGGTGTGATAAGAGACCTTGGGCCTCAGGTAGACAGTAGTCTCTCCTTTGATCACATATCCACAGTAGTCAGAAATTCCTTCTGCGTTGCACACCTCATCACGAAAGGCTTCTCATCCAGGGAAAAAGAGGTCATTGCTCCCCTCTACTCAGCACTCATTAGACTCATTATTGAATACAACGCCCCTTTTGAAATGTACCTCACAAGACATCTGCAACAGCTGAAAAGGCCACAGAAGTACCTCACCAAGAGGATTACGGGTGTCAAACAGTTGTCCTACGCCGACTGTCACAAAAAACTCCAGCTTTACTCCATAGCATATTGCCTACTCTGAGGTGATCTCTGCCTAACATACAAAGCTATGACAAATCCGGAGCTGTTGGACATGCTTCACCTAAAGAAATCCCAATCTCTCCAGGATACACGCTCTAGGGATGTAAACCTTGTCACCACAATAAATAGAACATGGTGGAGGGATAGATTCATGTCCCAGAGACTTCCCATACTCTGGAACAAGCTACCTGTCTATGTCAAGCAAAGTTCCTCATTAGCACTCTTCAAGAAAAATCTTGATGAATGGATGGGAATTAGGAAATTAACCCTGGGGATCACTGCTGTGGCCCTGCTTGACAGGGGCACAGGAAAATAACTTTCTTGGGTGGCAAAAGCCAGGGAACCTTGTTGACTAGGCTTACATAGGCCCTAGGGGACGATGGCCCGGTACCTACCTATGAACCTGCCACAGTTTTCTATAGAATTTAATCTCAAGAAATGATCACTCTGATTAATAGGCAATGTGTCTCCCTCCAACACATACCTACAAAAGTTACACCCCCATTTTGTTGGATTTTGGTCATATGAAACCACTCTTTCGTTTTTAAATCTCAAGTATTTTTTTTAACTCATTTTTCATATTCATCCCCCTTTATACACAAAAGTGTGTTTCTCTCCCACTATTTTTGTAATATTCATGTCCATTTTAAAAATATCTCAATTTCTTTGTGTAATTTCCCTAAATGTTTTGGAGATGCCACTTTATTATAGGACCATACTTTTGATAATTGTTTTTATTTCTGTCATTTTCATTTTGTTTAACAGTCAAATGCTGAATTTCAACATACTAAATGAAGCCATAGCCGTGCACACTTACAACACCAATGACTAACTCTTTCCAAAACTTAAAAACTACTTACTTCCCCTCTTAACAGAAATTGGATGATATAAAACTAAACTAGGTGGGGTCTGCACCCCCCACACCCCTCCCAACTATGTATGCTAACCACACTGGGGAAAGGGGCATATACCTTTTACTTACCTTACAGTACTGTACACACTACCACCACTGCTGGGAGTGCACAAAACATCCGACAAATTACTTTAGATGCTTCCAATAAAAATGTCAATAGACATACCCATATTTAGAAACACTACAAGACTACTTTCTATGCTACTATTGGTATTCTGACAGTTGGGACATTATGTTACACTATTTTTTTTTTTTATCAAAAGCAAGTCACAGGTGAAGGGAAACACACATCACATCTATGGCATGGCTTAAAATTCAGTCTTTTAAAATTCAGCATTTTAAGCTTTCAGTATAATGAGACTCAGTCAAATGCGTTTTCAGTACTTTGAAAATCAGATATTGTGGTCTCAGTCAAATGATATTGAGTATTTAGAGTTTTTAGTCATGTGAAGGAGACCCATATCTATATATGTATGTATATATATTATACAGTCTAAATACCTGAAATATTTAGTCTGACATTTAAAATAACATGAGTTAAATACATATTCATTTTCCCATTTCTACATGACTATATTGGCAAAAATAGGTGAATATGCTGCACCCATTGCAACCCCTTCTAATTGTTTAAAATATTCTCCTCTGAAATACAAAAAAATTGCTTTTCAAATGTCTGAGTGCTGGTTTTGAAAGGAGGATTGTAGATACTCAATGTTTTGAACTTGTTATCCTCTCGTTTATTCAATATTGTCTGTTTTTGGCACACGTAAACTTCATTAAAGCATGAATGATTCCCCCACCCTCCAAGACTCATAGTGGCTGTGTCTAAATTACTAAAGGGTGAATATCTTGCACAGCAGAGGAATGCTCACTGAGTACTTGTAAAAACTGTCCAATGCTTTTAGTTTGTCTGACTTTTAGGATGATCTTACTGAAGCAGGATAATAAATGGAACAAAACTTACTGCGATTAAAACATGTATTAGTAACTCTGCTGTTGATGCAGTGAGCAGATAGCTAGTATCCACTCGGTAGTTCTGAACATAACTTAGTGTAAATGCAGAAGATGACTGAGACTGCAGTAGTCTCAATTTACTGAAAGCCGTGCAAGTCAATAAGGATAGCATTGCACAAGAGGGGTAGAGAATAGTACATATAGCCTTGTCCAAGTGGAAGATTTTGTGGTGAGCCTGTTGAAAGTACAGATAGTGTAGTCTGCTTTTAGGACAGGATCAACAAAAAGTGGAAAACAGAATGGAAGTGTAGAGGGCTACAAGGCAGATCACGGAAAAATAATTTAAATTGTGAAGATAGTTTTCAATTTTTTATTGAGCTTCAAATCTGAAACATCGCATGTATGCATGTATGTTTTTATTTTCTCAGGTGTGCTTCTGTTTTTGTTAAACATTGTTTGCTGTACAAAATATTCCAAGATATATACCTATGACACTCTTGTCAATATTTGCTCCTCTATAACAGTGTATACACCCATACCTCACAGTGCATTTGGTGGCAGAGGATGAGATTTATACATCTGTTATTAATACCTGGCATTGCATAAGATTTATTGCACATATCTGCAAACCATACTGCAAATTAATAGAAGTTATAGGTTCTAAAAACAGTGAAAATATTGATTCTTTATTTTTTTTAGATTTGCAGAGGTATTGAAAAGTTCAAATACATTATTGTATGTTTCCACATTCCAGAAATTATTGAAATGTATATATATATATATATATATATATATATATATATATATATATATATATATATAATTTTGTGAACTCCCAAGTCAGCCCTGTTAAACTGACTCACTATAAGTCAAATTATGAATGTTGATAATAGTTACCTATTGGCATGAATAGTGTGAAAATGGCATGAGGTATATTTATTTCACTGCATGGTGTCATCTGAGACTCAATAATCAACAAAGCTGCCACTAATATTTGAACTGAAATGCTACGTTAAATTGACCAGCATTTGCAAATATTAAAAGCATAAGAAGAATTTCTTTAGTAGATAGAAGTAGTTTTCTGATAATTATTTAAAAGCCAAAACTTGGATAAAATGTTTTGTTACAGATGCCGTGGATCTGATAAATAGCAGCACCTTTCATTGCAGAAAAATCCTTTCTATATTCAAAATAAAACATAACTGACGGATTTAATTCTGGAAGTTTAAGAAAAAATTACCCTATAAAGCAGAACTTCTACAAATCAATACATTTCATTGTGAAAAGCTTTCAGACTCATTAAACATTCTCCTTAAAGTCTTCCAGCATTAAGGCCTGTAAGTTATCAGTATCACATAGAACACACAGAGTTAACTAATTTTTATTTTCTGATTTCCTCTAAAAGTATGACATTCCAGTAGCAATGCACCCTATAGCATTTTATGTATAATAACCAGTTCTGAGATTTCTCATTTATGACATTAAGAGCAATTAATATTGGGGAAAATCAAGAATAATGGAACTTCCATGCACCTGTCAAAAATTCCATATTATTTGGTGTTTTATGTAGTGTATGTTTGTTCAGTTTATGACAGGTGAAGTGATTAAATAATGCTGTCCACATTGCTTCATTATAGTAAATAACATACAAAAAAAACAAAAACAAATGCAGTTTGCTCAGCAGATATATTTCCCATGTACACCTATTTGGTCGTGGAGGTTATCTAGGTGTATGTTTTATGTGAAGTCACATGGGGGAGGAGGAGGAGGGGTTAAGAAGTAGGAATGATTTGGGAATTTGGTGGTGGTGTGAGGTTTAGAAACTGTGGTAGAGCCGTTGGTGTGTCGAGAGGGTATATATACTTCGGGTTGGGGATAGGTGTGCCCCTTTGGCATGGGTCTTTGGTACAAGTAGTACCTTTTGCCCACATTCAAGTGGCTAGATGTTTGCTGGTAGAGGGTAGTAGCCTGTCATTAAGGTAGGCAGTATCTGTTTGGGGAATATTTTAGCAGAATTTTTTTTGACATTACAGAGGTAATGCAAAATGCTATAAGGAAAATAGGTGGGTAGCACTGAGGCTGTGAGGGAGAGCAGGTGGGTAATGCAGAGGTTTACACACACACACACACACACACACACACACACACACACACACACACACACACACACACACACACATATATATATATTCTCATCAAGGATGGTGTCAAGGCACCGCTTCCCCCTTGCAACAACCGTTCAGAGGGAGTAGTTTGGTGGGAGGGGGTGGACTAACAGCATATGTGTGGCTAGTGGTATAGTACGACTCTTTAGATCCTTTTGCTAGCCTTGTGAGTAACATGCCATGCTTTTTATTGGGCAGCACAGCAAAAAAAATACAATAAATAAGAGAGGAAGACAGTGGGACAGCTTTTTGGTTTGGAAGAGGGTAGAAGAATTCATATAACACATTTTTTTCAGCATGATTTTTGTTGCAATTCTTGACCTTCGTGCAGAGTGCAATGTATCTGGCTTTGGAGCTCCTGCTATGCCTTGTGATACAGCATGACCAAGATGTGACAAGACAATGAGAGCACTGATAAACCAGGTACGAAAGACACAATTTCACGTAGCTCAGAAAACACGCCAAGACAATGAGAGCACTGATAAACCAGGTATGAAAGACATGACCAAGATGTGCTTGAGGAAAAAAGAGGGCCTTCCTGTTTGCAGATATCCATGCTGGCCGTCCTGTAAGTAGTGCTTCCATGGATGTGTGCGTGTGTGTGTGTGTGTGTGTGTGTGTGTGTGTGTGTGTGTGTGTGTATATGTATATATATGTATATATATATATATATATATATATATATATATATATATATATGTATATATATATATATATATGTATGTATATATATATATATATATATATATATCAAAATAAAAGAACACTAATGCAACCACCACTGCAATATTCATAAAATAACATCTTTGATCGCTTTTGGGTATTCCAATACCCTTCTTCAGATTTGTTAAAACAACAAACAGAGATTCATTTTAAAGTCCTTTCGGCCAGTCAGTGGTAGATCCTTATTCACACCTCTTGATAGCTATAAGATAATCAAAGACGGCTTCATTCGCAGATCTTGCAACCAGACACTATCTACATTTCAACTGATGGGTTTTAATAGCAAACTACTATGTTCAATCATGTAAATCTCTGTTAAGATGTTCCGAAGAGCTGCCAACCAAACGTCATCAATATTTCAGCCAACACCTCCTAGGGGCATGTTTTAATGAGGTCTCAACGCTAAAATATTAGTCTCTCAACAATTCACTACATTTTCTACAGTTCTATGCTTTGAGAGTCATTTTACCAATTTTGTTCCTTGTTTTTTATATATATATATATATATATATATATATATATATATATATATATATTATTTATTAATTTTAAATTTGTTTACAAGGACAGCCCGAATGGACAAAATGTCCTTTTTCAGCAGAGGCTCGGGGAGAAAAGCTCCACATTTATGAATAACTGTAAGATACATATACAACACACAGATACAAATATTTATTCAATCTCATATACAAGCACTAAATGAAAATACTTGTTATACATTTCACTGAAACAATCATATGGTCTAGATAGCATACAAAGAATAGCAGTACTGTGATTGTAGGTAGAAAACAAGTAAGTGACGTATACATATGCTTAGGAGGGTATACTATTCAAATACAAAAATAACAGGGTATGTTCCTTTAGCTGCCTTAAGAAATCTGTTTCCTTAACAGGGTCAGTGCAAGAGTAGGTTCATGATTCTGATAGGTGTAATTTGAAAAGTTTTTTTAAAGTTGGTGTGTGTGTGTGTGTGTGTGTGTGTGTGTGTGTGTGTGTGTGTGTGTGTGTGAGTGTGTGTGTGTACGCATATATATATATATTGTTATTGTTATTATTATGATTATTATTATTATATATAAACATCCAGAAAATAAAAAAAAATTTGATAATGAAGTAATACAAGTACCACAGTTATCAAAGTAAGATTTAGGGGAATAGTTAGTCAAATAAAGTAATTGTTGGGGAAAGGAATGCATGTTGGAGTAAAAGAGGGAAGGAAAAATAATAACTATTATAAAAATAATAATAATAAAAATAACAGAGTTTACATTCTCCTGTTGTCCATTTTTGTGAAATTTTCATGTTCCACGCTACAGAGAGGGGTCTGTTCAGATCGTTCAAACTTCCAGAAGTCGATCATATGGTCTCGGCCACATGAAAGCAGGCAGGCCTTTTGGAAGTTTAATCAACTGTAGGGGACCTATAAATATATATATATATATATATATATATATATATATATATATATATATATATATATATATATATATATATGTATATATATATATATATATATATATATATATGTACAGTAGAACCTCCATAGTTGACCACCTCCCTACACTGACCACCTCCTTAAGACAACCTAATTTTCATAAACCGGACAAGCAGCACATGTACTCAGTGGAAGACTGACCTCTCTATATTGACCACCTCTGTAAGTTGTATCTTGAGAACTTGGACTGTGACATACAATATTAATTTACCCTCAATAACTTGACCAGTTGAGTTCACTCTACATCAAGGGGTAGAAGGTGTAGGCTTTGCCCCTTATTGTATTATTTTTTCTTTAGTATAAGTTCTTTTTTCATGTTTTATTATTACCACATATTGGATTAGGCCTAAAGTCATATTGTTTATCAAGTGTTGCTGAAGTATTTTTTCAACATGAAGGACTGGTATGAATTGTAGGTACGTCCTACAATTACTGAAAAACTTTATAGTTAATTGAGACATAATGGCCCAAAGGAAAGAACTCAAAGAGCTGATATTGAAGGAAAATGTTGATCTTCTACATTTTGATGTTAGCAAGACCACAGTTAGCAACATCCAAAAACATAAACATGAGTACTTGAAGAGATATGGTAAGGAAAGAGGAGACCTACAGTGGAAAGGAGGAAAACTTCCCTCAGTGAAGCCACATTATGCTGGTTCAAACAAATGAGGGCAGTTAACGCCTGAATCTCTGGGCCGATGATCAAAGAAGTCTCTAAAAAAATTTGCACAGAAATTCAGGGTGGCATATTTCCAAGTATCAAGTTTTTGGCTCGAGAAATTTAAACTGCGACACGTGATCTCCCAGAAAGTCTTTGTGGTGAATCCAATGAAGTTCCAGTCGAAGTTGTGGAAGAGTTCATCAAAAAGATCCCAGACTTTGGCAGAGGCTTCAAAGATGACAACATCTTTAACACTTACGAGTGCGGACTCTTTTTCAAGGTGATGCCTGAGAGGAGCCTCGTCATGAAGGGTGAAAAATATAAGAGTGGAAAACTTTCCAAAGAATGTTTCACAGTTCTGCTTTGCGCTAGCTCAACCGAAGAGAAAGAAAAGCCCTTGGTGAATGGTAAATCGGCAAAGCCACATGCATTCAAGAACCTGAAGCCTGAAGAGCACTCCATCACTTGGAGATCAAACAAATGCACATGGATGACTGGTGCCATATTTGAGGAATGGGCAAAGGGTATTGACCGAGAAATGAAGAAGAAGAAACAGGCTATTCTACTGACTGTAGACAACTGTCCTGACCACCTGCAAGTGAGTCATCTCACAAATGTGACACTGAAATTTCTGCCTCCAAACACGACCTCAGAAATCCAACCTCTTGACCAAGGCATCATCAAAACATTTAAAATGCACTACTGAGCCCAATTCCTACAGTGGGTCATTACTAAAACACAAACCTGTGGTCCACCTGTGGAAGCAACTTCATCTGCTGCATCAGTTAACGCTCTGGATGCTGTCCTCTGGATCAGTTATGCTTGGAATAAAGTTCAGCCAGAAACAATACGGAAGTATTTCATAAAAGTTAGATGTGTCATAACCCAAGAGCATGATGATTTGGCCCCATCAGACAGTCCATCTCCCATGGCAGAATTCAAAGGAGTAGATTTTGAAGGTTTTGTGGTAATGGATGATGAGGTGGCAACCTGTAATGAACCTGACCCAGAAGCAATTTTCCAAGCGATATTGACTGAAGTACAGACCAGCGTAAAAGTGCATGAAGCAGCTGATAAAGTGGAAGAAGCAAGTGAGGATGACACAGAAATTGCAGAGACTCCAAAAAATGAGGATGTCAGACATCTGATAATGCAGTTAAAGTAATTTGCTGTGGAAAAATGCCCAGGTATGCTGAGCGGTGTAGCCAGCGTTGAGAGTGCTCTCTTCACTTACCTTTGTAATAAGAATAAGAAACAGACCAAGACTGACTCTTTTTTTCAGAAAGAATGATTAAACCGTGAGAAAACAGTAAATGTATTGATTTTGTATGATACCGTATGTATAATTTTACTGTCTTTTGCTTATATATGATTTTGTATGATATTCTGTAATAAAAGCTGTACAAGAAAGTAAAGTACATGTACATATTAGTGCAGTAGGCCTAGTTCCTTATGTTGACCAGTTTGTTACAGTCCCTTGGGTGGTCAACTTACAGAGGTTCCACTGTATACACACACACACACACACACACACACACACACACACACACACACACACACACACACACACACACATATGTGTGTGTGTGTGTATGACTATATATATATATATATATATATATATATATATATATATATATATATATATATATTTATTTATATTTGTTGACCGGGAGTGTCCGACTGGACGTAGGTCCATTTTCAGTGGAGGCCCGGGGAGAGAAGCTCCACAGTTAAAATAAACAGACAGTAGTTACATTGGATTACATAGCGATTAACAATTTACATAGCAATTACTTACAACATATTTACAGATGAAGAACATAGTACATCAGTAGATAGCTAGAATCTTTATCTGTGAAGTACATAACAGATATTAACAAATGTTACAAGAAGAAGTTCCTGCTGTATAATAAGTACTGGCTTATGAGTATCTGAGCTTGCTATAATCAAGGTAGTTAGTGGAGTGGAAATATATGTATACATATATATATATATATATATATATATATGTATATATATGTATATATATATATATATATATATATATGTATATATATATATATATATATATATATATATATATATATATATATATATATATATATATATATATATATATATATATATATATAGGTTTAGGTATAATGAAATAATAAATATAGTTTAAAAAAAGAAAATAATAACATATATATGGCTATAGATATAGATATATATACATATATAATGTAAAAACAATAAGGGGACCAGGAGTGAGGAAGAGGATAGGGGAATCAACCTTCAGGACAAGGAGGCAGTTGGTGGAGAAGGGGGTTAGTGCAGTTGTGAGGCAGAGAGGCATTGGTGAAGGGTGGTGTATGTTAGAAGTAACCATTTGCCTTTCTTTAAAGATGGTGGAAGTTCAGGCATAGAAAGAGCATTGGACCCAGTTTGTGTCATAGGCAGAGGAGGAGTTTAAAGATGCTGAAGTAGCACCACAGCCAGTTGCTAGACCTTCAACAGAGCCACGGATGAAAGGTCATAGGAATTTTAAACCTGCACACAATAAGATCAGCATCAGCACCACTAGAAAAATTAGGAGAACACAGTATGTAGGGGCTAGCAGTGATAGGGCAGCTGGTCCCCAGCCATCATCGGGTAATGCTGAATGTGGTGAGCATGTGGGGGTGCAGAGTTAAGTTTATCAGTTGTTGATTGTGTGGCACACTTATTGCAAGGTTTAGATAAGGCAAAGCATAGTAGGTAGCTGGGGCAGTCAACTTGGGACACAGTCAGTGCCTCAGCATGGGGGGTGCTATTAGTGGAGCCAGGGGATTGGCTTACAACACATACATTTTTAAAGTGGGGTTGGGGATATTTATTACTTCCCCATATTTTAGCATCAAGGAAGGAAAGGACATAGATGGGAGAGTATGTGGGCCTGTTTTAATTGATGAATGTAAATGGGATACAAAGATTAGTGGCAGAGGAAGCCTCCAGGGCTAAGGACTTGGTAGTGGCACTGGCTGCTGGGGGCAAGAGGAGGACTCTCTCTGATCTGGGACAACTAGGTCTTAGGCTTTATCTGTTATTTGGCAGTGGTATTAGAGAAGTTGTGGCTCTGGCCCTGCCCATATTAGCATATTAGCTTAATTTTTATGAGGCATAGGGATTAGGGGGCATAAATATTTGGTTATGGTATGACCAGTGTTTTCACAAGATATAAGCATTCCACTAGGAGATGAGACACGCTGGCATTTGGATCACAACTATATTAGAGAGCGTTGGAAGCCAAGGTAGGCTGTACACAGGAGATACCAGTGATAAGCTAGGTATGTATTGTCTTTCAGTGCTGGGAAATGCATGTGGACATCTTATAGGTTTAATCATGTTTGTTCCAACTGTGGCTAAGTGCTGACATAAGGAACAGGAAGATCTCCGGTTGGCTTTGATGCAGCAAGATAGTGGCAGATGACCATTGCAGGTGGAGGTGACATTCATGGGCCAAGAGGTGCCACTCTCTTTCAAGGCATTGCAGGGACACAGGCTTTTTTGTTTGCCCATTAAGGTGAATATTTCAGCTGCCTTATTGGTGGATTATACTGTTGCAGGTGAGGTGGAAAGTGCTGGTGCAGGATTTTATGGAGGGCTTTTCTGTCAAGTCAAGAGTGGGAAGGAGGAATGTGGTGTGTCATCATTTAAAATCTGTAAAGGGTGGGGAAGGCATCATGCAGAGATTGTTAGATGAGGAAGTTAAGGTAGGGAGAGTTTTGGGCCCTTTTAAAGTGCTCTTTTCTTTAATTTTTATATTTCGCCACTAGATCCAGTTCCCAAGAAGAATCCTGACAAGTTTAGATTAATTTATCATGTCTCGTACCCTGAAGGTTGGCTGAATGCATTCCCACCTGTAATGTTCAGGGGCCATATGCATCCATAGATGATGTGGTTACTATTATTAGGTGCTTTATGGACCCCTAGTTGGTGAAGTTTGATACTGAGGCAGTTTTTCACCTTTTGCCTATTAGAGAGGAGGACTGTTCCTTGTTGATTGTGTTTGGATGGGAAATACTACTTTGAAAGGACCATGCCCATGGGATGTGCAGTTAAGTGTGTTACTTTTCAGAAGTTTGTCACAGCCTTCCAATAGATTTGACAGAAGCGAGATACTAACCAGAAAGCGGTACACTATCTGGATGAATTTTTGTTTGTTGGGGAAGCACATGAGGAGCAGTGGCCGAGATGCAAAGCTTCAAAAATTGTGTGAGGAATTCGAGTGCCAACAGCTCAGTACAAACTGGGGGGGCCTGAGTACCCCAACAGCTCAGTACAAACTGGGGGGCCTGAGTACCTTTTTAAGCTTCTTAGGTTTGAAGTGAATGCTGAATGGGGTTTGTTTTGTTTGCTGCAGAAGAAATTGGATAAGTTCAGGATCAGAACTGAATTATTCAGAGGGAAAGAGAAGGTTAGAATTAAGACATCATGGAATTACTTAAGCTATTAAATCTTGCTTGTAGGGCAGTAGGGCCAAGTAGAACTTTCTGCAGGTCATTGTACAGTATGCTGAGAGTGGGGGATACTCAAGCACAGAACACATATAGAATATATAAAATATATTAAATAAATACAGAATGAACATAGGGTCTAGAGTATTCGTGGCTGCAGAAGATTTAGGTTTATGGGAGGTGCTCTTGGACAGGTTTAATGGTGGGCTGTTCTGGGGGCTGTTCTGGCAGGAGGAGTGGCTTTTGGATGATTTTTATCTGTTCATAGAGACAGTTGGCTATGGGGTGGGCAGAGATGGCAGTATATTTTGAGAGGGAATGGTTTGCCTTGAAATGGTCTTCTGAGTGGCCTGAGGGATGGAAGAAAGATGTGGCATTTTTGGAACTGATGCCTATTTGTGTTCCATCGCTGGTTTGGAAATTACAGAACAAAAAGGTGTTTTTTATTCAGTCAATAAGGCTGTTGTTCAGGTTTTGTTCGTGAAATCGGCCAGGGCTGTCTTAGTGTGGTTCACTTTGGGGAAGTTGAGTTTGCAAAGTTTGTCAATTAATTATAGCCAGGAGAAATCAGTGAAGTAGCTAACAGTTTTTTGCATTTTCAGTTTCTTTGGTTTGCTCTTTAGCACCAGAGACAGAAGTGCAGCCAGTGAGGATACATGATGAGGAGCGTAACATTGGAACATTGGAACAGTGGCAGGCTGTAGTTCATCTATATGGAAGGCATACCGTTTAGTGATTACTTCGTTCTCTTCATTGGTGGAACAACTGCCAGTTTGTCACAGAGGTGGTTAGCTGTATTGTTAGTGAGGTATTTGGTTCATAGATGGTACTTGGAAGAGGTGGTAAATTCAGTAAGGGTTCACTTAGCTCTCCTCAGTGCAGCAGCTAGGTTGGCAGGTTTAATAAATGTTTAACTCACAAGCAGGATCAAATCCCAGGATAGGTAAAACTAATAAACACAGTAAACCCAGGAACCAGCTCCAAATCTGGAAAAAATACCACCAGCAATGGCACAAACAGCATTTTTTTACCAGTTTTATTCCACAAAGTTACAGGATTTGGCACTTTAGATGACAGCGCTAAATCTTGTAACTTTGTGGAATAAAACTGAAGAAAAACTGCTGTTTGTGCCATTGCTGGTGGTATTTTTTCCAGATTTGGAACTGGTTCCTGGGTTTACTTTTTTTATTAGGTTTAATAGATGTTATTAAGACTTGAGTGATTAGTAAAATAGTAAACGGTTGGGAAGGAGTGAACGACTTAAGTGAAGAGAACAGGTTCCTTTAAAAAAGTAACTGCTTAGGGTGCTAGTAAAAGAGTTGTATGTTTGAGCAGTAAACCATACTACATATGTCATGCAGGCCATGTTATCAGCATTCATGTACACAAGAGCTTTTCAGGTTAGTGAACTTGTAGTCTGTATCGGAAAGATCTGTGTATTGCAGAAGAGGTAGTTGTGTCATGGATTGGTCATTTGAAGGTGGATAAAAACTGTCAAGGATAGCAGGTGATACAGCATAGAGGCTTGGAAGAATAACTGTTATGTCCATTTGCATGGGCTAAGCAATTGAGGAGTTTGGGGTTGTAAGTTGGTGATTTGTTTTTTTTTTTTCAGTCCTAGCTCAGTAGACTCAGTGGCGGCCCAGTTTGTATGTGTTTTAAGGAAAGCTGTGAGGAGCAAAGGTATTTTGGAGCTAAGGTATTTTGAGGGATAGATTTTCAGCTCACTCCTTTTCAATACAGTGAACTTCTGATTTAGCTGAGGAAGAAGGATCAGTTGCTTTGATAAAAAGGGCTGGGAGATGGTCATCGAGAGCATTTTTGTTGTATGCAAGATAATATGCTGAATTATCGTTTCTGTTGGGTAATTTGATATTCTTTGTTTTCTAAGTGAAACAAGATTGTCATTTCTGCCCATTCTTTTGTTTTATGACTGCTGAAGTGAGCTGTGATCAGACCTGAAGAAAACATATTGAGGCTTTAGTCGAGTATGTAGAATGTAGTTTGGTGAGGTTTCAGATGAATGAGGCGGCATCACTTTGTGCCCAAAATGGGTAATATACAGGTAATGTTAGGCACTCCTTCGATAATGGTAAGCCATTTAGGAGAGAATAATCTGGGGTGGATCCTGAAGGGAAGGCTGTTGGCTCAGATTGTAAATGATTGGATAATGATGAAGCAAACATTCCCTCATTTTATATAGAACCACAAAAGCAGAGTATCCTTGAACCACAGTAGCAAAGAAAACCAGTGATGTCTAATTCTTATGTTCGCCAAATGTTTTTTTATTCCAAAACGAATAGCATAAAATCTCTTAGCGCCTCGGCCGCAACCAGCCTTTACATAGTAAAATTCTTGTTCAACAGATTTTCATTTTATATACACAGCATTGCTTAATTAAACAATTACATTCAATTAACTTAAAATCAATGAAAAAAGCTTTTTCTTTAAGCTAAAACATTTCTAAATAAAACTTTGCCAATTACATTCCTTATTTAAACCATTAAGTTGTAAAGTATTATATTTAATAATAAAAATCGATTCTTTTTTCCTGAGTAAATATTTTAACATTTCTTCACTAGCGAAATATTATAAAACCTGCTCTAAAACTGTTTCTTTTAAGTTTTTAGTATCTCCTAGGTGTACTTTATTGAAATGTTCAACTACGGGACTTATAACTTTGTTTTTCTTAATGTCCCTGACATGTTCGTTTATTCTTTCACTTAGACTTCTTTTAGTCTCGCCTATATAATAATTTTTACAAGGACATCCTATGGCATAAATAATTCCCTTACTTGCACAAGAAAAAATTCCTTGAGTTTCAAACTTCTTTTCATTCATTTTCTCAAAAGTTGGTACTATAAATTGACAAATCGAACATTTTCCACTAGGAAAAGTTCCTAAGCTTATTGGACTTTTAATAATTTTTTTCTTTTGGTTTATTATATTTGCTATGAACCAAAAAATCTTTTAAATTCTGTCCTCTCTGAAAAGAAAACCTTAATTCTGTTTGTGAAAGTGATAACACTTCTTTTTTTATCTGCTTCCAATACCCCTTTAGTAATTCATTTAACCTGTCTGAAAAAAGGGTGTATTTGGTAACAAAGACTAGAGAACTATCCATTGATGTTTTATTTTTACAATTCCCTGAATTTCTATTATATAAATTTCCACTTCTGACTAGAGAATTTCTGAATTTCTATTATATAAATTTCCACTTCTGACTACAGCATTTCCATAGATTTTAGCATAACTATCTAACACTATATCTTGTTTATAACCTCTGCTTAAAAACATGTCTATGGCTTTCTTAGCTTCCTTCCATGATTCATTCTCATCACTACATAGTCTCTTTATCCTTAGTAATTCTCCATAAGGAGTAGAAGTTAAAGTATGAGATGGATGGCAGCTAGTAGCATACAACATCAAATTAGCCTGATTAAACGTTCTATGTATACTAGTTTTAATCCTTCTTTTCATTTTTCCTTCCAGAGTAATGTCCAGAAAATTTACCACTAATCCTACTTGTGCCCCATCAAATTGAATTTCATATTCATTATTATTTAGGTACTGCAAAAAGTCTGGTACCTCTACTTTACCCCCTCGACACACAAATATGAGGTTGTCTGTGAATCTAAAATATTTTATGACATGACCTCTATAAAATGTACTTCTATATATGTGTGTACTCTCCACTAGTCCCATAAACAAGTTTGCATATGCTGGGGCAAAAGCTGCCCCCATTGCTGTGCCCTTATTTTGTCTATATAGGCTCCCTTCAAACTCGAAAATATTATTCGTTAAGCAATAATATATCAACTCTTTGATGTAATGAGTTCTGGGGTTATCACCCAGAAAATGTTGTATTGCCTCTAGGCCATAATAATCTATACTAGTGTACAAGCTAACTACATCTACTACTACAAAGTACATTTCTTCCGTCCATATAATATCTTCTATCTTTTTCAAAAAATCAAAAGAATCTTTTATACAAGATGAAAGCTTTAACACTTCTTTTAATAAAAATTCATGTAAAACACAGCTCAAATTATGTGTAAAATAACCAATAGCTGATACTATTGGACATCCCGGGGGGTGTTGTAAATTTTTATGAATTTTGGGGACACAAAAATATCTAGCTACCACATTCTCTTTAGTCATAAATTTGTTTGACACATCAGAAACTGTAAAATAATGCAGTCTAACCCCCTTATCCAATAACTTCTGATAGTCATGCTGTGTTTGAATCAGGATATTTACATTTACTTTACTATATACCGATTCATTGTTTAAATATTGCATGCACATGTCACAGTAATCCAAAGAGTTCATGACTACCAACTTGCCCTCCTTATCAGAGGGCTTAAACACTATTTTATCATTAGTGCTCAATTGTTTTAGTTTCATCCATTCCATTTTAGTCAAATTATATTTTTTTCTAGTGATCTTAAAATCATCTATTTCCTTTTCCAGTATTATATTAAAAGCGCTATAAAACCGCTATATATAGGTATTTTTAAATGGAGGCATAAAAGTACTTTTCACTGATATTTTAGTTGTATCTAGGAGACTGTAGGCATTACTTTCTGTTCCGGAGTCACAAGAATAAAAACTACAATCACTACATGAGTCCGCTTCCATTTCTGGAGCATTGATGTTTTCAAAAACAGAGTTGCAAAAATAATCCTTTAAATGCATTTTGTGTACTAACTTAAATATTTCACCCTTTCATTCATATAATCTAGGTAAAACTGTTGGTATAAATTTTAAGCCTTTTTGTAAAACAGACATTTCAACTCCATCAAACAAGTTCACAACATACTGGTCTGCATTAATGCATTCTACCTGTTTAGTTTGTCCATTTGCTTCGTTTGTATCGGCCCTGTCCCTGGTCTCTATAATTGTCTTGTCCCTGCCAGGTATGTTTTCTAGCCCCATTTCCCTGGGCATTTGAGCCTCGAAATGTCCTCCGAAAGGACTCAACATTATTAGGTCTAGGTAAACCTGGATATTCTTGGTCTATTAATTCTTCTTCTTCCATAGAAGACGCCCCACTTTCACCTGAATGGAAGCTCCGGTTTTTGCGTTGACCAAGTGTTTCTTTATCTGTTTGGAAACTGACATTCCGCCATTTGGACTTCTGATTAATTGAAAGCACAAAAGCTTTCTTTCATTCATAGTCCCTTAAGTCTCTCTGAAGTTTGCTTTTTTTCCGGTTGATTAATTCTTTCTCATAAGAAGAAAGACGGTCATTAATACTTCCTAAGAAGGATTCTAATGCTGAATTTGATATTATCTTAATTACTTCATCACATAACTTTTTAGTTTCCCCCAGTAATTTGTTCCTTTTAAGGTTATCCCTTTCTATTAATATAGACACCCATTCAGTACTGCAGCGATCGGCTGCCTCTATCCACCTCTCTTGAAATTTTTATTCTAGTTCTTCCGACAATTCAAAAGGGGTAGAAGGACTTTTAACTGCTCAAAGTCCTCTTGGTGTTATTTGCAGTTCTTAATATCTCTGGAGACTATTTATATTATAAAAAATAGCAGTTTCTTTTAATAACAGTTTCTCTAATTGTGAACAAAGTTCCTGTGCTGCTGGTAAATAAGAAACTTCTGTCCTCTTACCTATTCAGCAAATGGGTTAACAGTTACTCGTTGTCGGGTTTCCTCCCATTTTCTTAAAGCATTTAATGGCGTGTTCACTTGCGCATCCAGCATGCCATTATTTTGTTGGCTCAGTACACCTGTTTCATTCTCAGCAGCAATCTGCATACCCAAATGTAAGTTGGTTTGTCCGTTCCTCTGGGTGAACTCCATCCCCTTATCATGAAATAAATGGGGTAGTGAACAAAAAGACTCACTGGTCATAAATATTATATAGAACCACAAAAGCAGAGTATCTTTGAACCACAGTAGCAAAGAAAACCAGTGATGTCTAATTCTTATGTTCACCGAATGTTTTTTTATTCCAAAATAGATAGCATAAAATCTCTTAGCTCCTTGGCCGCAACCAGCCTTTACAGAGTAAAATTCTTGTTCAACAGATTTTCATTTTATGTACACAGCATTACTTAATTAATCAATTACATTCAATTAACTTAAAATCAATGAAAAAAGCTTTTTCTTAAAGCTAAAACATTTCTAAATAAAACTTTGCCAATTACATTCCTTATTTAAACAATTAGGTTGTAAAGTATTATATTTAATAATAAAAATCGATTCTTTTTTCCTGAGTAAATGTTTTAACATTTCTTCACTAGCGAAATATTGTAAAACCTGCTCTAAAACTGTTACTTTTAAGTTTTTAGTATCTCCTAGGTGTACTTTATTGAAATGTTCTGCTACGGGACTTAAAACTTTGTTTTTCTTATTGTCCCTGACATGTTCTTTTATTCTTTCACTTAGACTTCTTTTAGTCTCGCCTATATAATAATTTTTACAAGGACATCCTATGGCATAAATAATTCCCTTACTTGCACAAGAAAAAATTCCTTGAGTTTCAAACTTCTTTTCATTCATTTTCTCAAAAGTTGGTACTATAAATTGACAAATCGAACATTTTCCACAAGGAAAAGTTCCTAATCTTTTTGGACTTTTAATCATTTTTTTTCTTTTGGTTTATTATATTTGCTATGAACCAAAAAAATCCTTTAAATTCCATCCTCTCTGAAAAGAAAACCTT
Organism: Protopterus annectens; assembly: GCF_019279795.1. Classification (NCBI taxonomy): domain Eukaryota; kingdom Metazoa; phylum Chordata; order Ceratodontiformes; family Protopteridae; genus Protopterus; species Protopterus annectens. The sequence continues at coordinate 1,971,306,021 of NC_056741.1, forward strand.
AATTCTATTTGTGAAAGTGATAACACTTCTTTTTTTATCTGCTTCCAGTATCCTTTTAGTAATTCATTTAACCTGCCTGAAAAAAGGATGTATTTGGTAAGAAAGAATAGAGAACTATCCATTGATATTTTATTTTTACAATTCTCTGAATTTCTATTTTATAAATTTCCACTTCTGACTTCAGAATTTCCATAGATTTTAGCATAGCTATCTAACACTATATCTTGTTTATAACCCCTGCTCAAAAACATATCTATGGCTTTCTTAGCTTCCTTCCATGATTCATTCTCATCACTACATAGTCTCTTTATCCTTAGTAATTCTCCATAAGGAATAGAAGTTAAAGTATGAGATGGATGGCAGCTAGTAGCATACAACATCAAATTAGCCTGATTAAATGTGCTATATATACTAGTTTTAATCCTTCTTTTTATTTTTCCTTCCAGAATAATGTCCAGAAAATTTACCACTAATCCTATTTGTGCCCCATCAAATTGAATTTCATATTCATTATTATTTAGGTACTGCAAAAATTCTGGTACCTCTTCTTTACCCCTCGGCACACAAATATGAGGTCATCTATGAATCAAAAATATTTTATGACATGACCTCTATAAAATGTACATCTATATATGTGTGTACGCTCCACTAGTCCCATAAACAAGTTTGCATACGCTGGGGCAAAAGCTGCCCCCATTGCTGTGCCCTTATTTTGTCTATATAGGCTCCCTTCAAACTCGAAAATATTATTTGTTAAGAAAAAATATGTCAACTCTTTGATGTAATGAGTTCTGGGGTTATCACCCAGAAAATATTGTATTGCCTCTAGGCCATAATAATGTTGTATACTAGTGTACAAGCTAACTACATCTACTACTACAAAGTACATTTCTTCCGTCCATATAATATCTTCTATCTTTTTCAAAAAAAAAATCAAAATAATCTTTTATATAAGATGAAAGCTTTAACACTTCTTTTAACAAAAATTCATGTAAAAAACAGCTCAAATTATGTGCAAAATAACCAATAGCCGATACTATTGGATGTCCCGGGGGGTGTTGTAAATTTTTATAAATTTTGGGGACACAAACAAATCTAGCTACCACATTCTCTTTAGTCATAAATTTGTTTGACCCATCAGAAACTGTAAAATAATGCAGTCTAACCCCCTTATCCAATAACTTCTGAAAGTCATGCTGTGCTTGAATCAGGATATTTACATTGACTTTACTATATACTGATTCATTGTTTAAATGTTGCATGCACGTCACAGTAATCCAGAGTTCATGACTACCAACGTGCCCACCTTATCAGAGGGCTAAAACACTATTTTATCATTAGTGCTCAATTGTTTTAGTTTCATCCATTCCATTTTAGTCAAATTATATTTTTTTCTAGTGATCTCAAAATCATCTATTTCCTTTTCCAGTATTATATTAAAAGCGCTATAAAACCGCTGTATATAGGTATTTTTAAATGGAGGCATAAAAGTACTTTTCACAGATATTTTAGTTGTATCTAGGAGACTGTAGGCATTACTTTCTGTTCTGGAGTTACAACAATAAAAACTACAATCACTACATGAGTCCGTTTCCATTTCTGGAGCATTGATGTTTTCAAAAACAGAATTGTAAAAATAATCCTTTAAATGCATTTTGTGTACTAACTTAAATATTTCACCCTTTAATTCATATAATCTAGGTAAAACTGTTGGTATAAATTTTAAGCCTTTTTGTAAAACAGACATTTCAACTCCATCAAACAGTTAGACAAATTCACAACATACTGGTCTGCATTAATGCATTCTACCTGTTTAGTTTGTCCATTTACTTTGTTTGTATCGGCCCTGTCCCTGGTCTCTATAATTGTCTTGTCCCTGCCAGGTACATTTTCTAGCCCCATTTCCCTGGGCATTTGAGCCTCGAAATGTCCTCCGAAAGGACTCCACATTATTAGGTCTAGGTAAACCTGGATATTCTTGGTCTATTAATTCTTCTTCTTCCATAGAAGACACCCCGCTTTCACCTGAATGGAAGCTCCAGTTTTTGCATTGGCCAAGTGTTTCTTTATCTGTTTGGAAACTGACATCCTGCCATTTGGACTGCTGATTAATTGAAAGCACAAAAGCTTTCTTTCGTTAATAGTCCCTTAAGTCTCTCTGAAGTTTTCTTTTTTTCCCGTTGATTCATTCTTTCTCATAAGAAGAAAGACGGTCATTAATACTTCCTAAGAAGGATTCTAATGCTGAATTTGATGTTATCTTAATTACTTCATCACATAACTTTTTAGTTTCCCCCAGTAATTTGTTCCTTTTAAGGTTATCCCTTTCTATTAATATATACACCCATTCAGTACTGCAGCGATGAGCTGCCTCTATCCACCTCTCTTGAAATTTTTGTTCTAGTTCTTCCGACAATTCAAAAGGGGTAGAAGGACTTTTAACTGCTTAAAGTCCTTGTGGTGTTATTTGCAGTTCTTGATATCTCTGGAGACTGTTTATATTATAAAAAATAGCAGTTTCTTTAAATAACAGTTTCTCTAATTGTGAACAAAGTTCCTGTGCTGCTGGTAATGAAGAAACTTCTGTCCTCTTACCTATTGCAGCAAAGGGGTTAACAGTTACTCATTGTCGGGTTTCCTCCCATTTTCTTAAAGCATTTAATGGCGTGTTGACTTGCGCATCCAGCATGCCATTATTTTGTTGGCTCAGTACACCTGTTTCATTCTCAGCAGCAATCTGCATACCCAAATGTAAGTTGGTTTGTCCGTTCCTCTGGGTGAACTCCATCCCCGTATTTCGAAATAAACAGGGTAGTGAACAAAAAGACACACTGGTCATAAATATTATATAGAACCAGAAAAGCAGAGTATCCTTGAACCACAGTAGCAAAGAAAACCAGTGATGTCTAATTCTTATGTTCACCAAACTTTTTTTTATTCCAAATTTGATAGCATAAAATCTCTTAGCGCCTCGGCCGCAACCAATCTTTACAAAGTAAAATTCTTGTTCAACAGATTTTCATTTTATATACACAACATTACTTAATTAATCAATTACATTCAATTAACTTAAAATCAATGAAAAAAGCTTTCTCTTAAAGCTAAAACATGTCTAAATAAACATATTGAGGCTTTAGTCGGGTATGTGGAACTTAGTTTGGTGAGGTTTCAGATGAATGAGGCGGCATCACTTTGTGCCCAAAATGGGTAATATACAGGTAATGTTAGGCACTCCTTCCATCATGGTAAGCCATTTAGGAGGGAACGATCTGGGGTGGATCCTGAAGGGAAGGCTGTTGGCTCAGATTGTAAATTATTGGATAATGATGAAGCAAACATTCCCTCATTTTATTGTAGGAAGTACTTTAATTCCCTCTAAGCTAACACAAAGATTGATGCATACAAATAAAATAAGGATGTTTCCAGCTGTACCCAAGTTTTCCATGCACATCATTTTGGCTGCCTTGGAGTCATTGTTTTCTTTAGCCAATTTTGCATTATCTGCTTCCTCGCTAAGTCACTGTATAAGTAAATGTGAAAGTGAAGAGAAAGGATAATGCTACACTTGAATTATCCTCAACAAAATTAATTAGGTCATTGTTTTCAAACTCACTTACATGATTAGTAGATAAAAATGCATGATACACTGACTGCTGTTCAAGTGTTAATTGTAAGTTGTAGGTGATTACCAAATTCAATGAATGATAGGCCATTTGTCATCTCATCTTAAAACAGACGGTTAACACAAACAAGTCAATAAGCTATTTCTCTGAGAATATTTAAAATTAATGACTGTATCTGTTTAGTAGGTTACTACTAGTTGAATGTGGTGGTGGTGTGGGCTGTCATGACAAATATGCTGTCACTCTCCAAAGGCACACAGAAAAATCAGAAATTTCAGACTACTGCTATTATAATTCAGTGAAGAAACAATGAACCATGACATGGCTGTGACTTAATGCGAAAGAAGCTGAGACATTATGCAACCATGACGTGGCTGTGACATAATGTGACAGAACCTGAACTGTGAGAAGGAGGTGGCATGTCTATGAAACAAAATCATGATAGTATGGCAGTCCCCATCTCACACTTTTGGGGATATAAAATATTAGAAAGTAGTAATACCTACTCAGATTGAAGCAGAGGGATTGATACCACTCCGAAGCTCACAGAATTAATCCAACTATCCATTTTCTAAGCTACATATCCAAGTGAGCAACACAGCAGTAGTAAATGGAAAAGAACAGACTTCCCTGCTCCCAGCGAGCATCCCCAGCACAACCAGTAGTATTTCCAAGAATTCCCACGCCATCTGATTTATACAGTCTATTCACATTGTCCTGTATTCACTCCAGCCCCTCCCCCCGGTGAACTATCCCTGATACTCCTTCAGTAGGGTGCAGGTAGAAGGCTTCTTCAGTAGGTGCCCAAACCATCTCAAATCACACCTGTCAGCTCAGAGAAACAGTGGTTCTATTCCAAGCTCTTCTTAGATAATAGACCTTCTTCCTCCAGTGCAATGTGCCCAGCAACCCTCCAAAGAAACATCATTTCTACCACTCAGTTTTATCCATTTCTACTACCCAAAGATCATGCCTGTAGGTGAGGATGGAGGTTTACCTTGGCTGATAAAGTAAGGCCTTTGTCCTGTGACTCGTTTCCCACTTTGACACACACCGATACTCTGTCCTATAGTATTTTTACCACTGCATTCATCTGATGGTCAGTCTTGTGATCACCTCTGCCCTCAATTGGGAATAAAGCTCCAGGGTACATAGTCTTTTACCTGATGTAGTGTTATCCCTCTTACCTATAAACAGGGATATAGTTTTTATTAGGAGAAAAGCAAAGCCATAACATCTGATTTAGAGATGTTTTTTTTATGCTAACAACTTCACACTTAGGAACAAACTACATGATTGTATGCCAGAATTGTAATTTCATAATATCAGGAGGGCAGCATGCTCTCTAAACAACAGTGATGCAATCTCTATATTTTCAGACTGCATATAGCACGCTTTGGCAATACTCTGATATTCTGTCCTTGAATATAATAAAGAGTAAGGGAGACATAATGCACCCTTTAGATCCACCTAGAACATATCTAATTTAATGTCAAAAATGCAGGCACAGCTTAATACAGGATGGAAATAGCTTGTAGGCACAGCTAGTCTTACCTCTACAAACAGATAATTGTTTTTAACACCAAATTTCTCAGTCAGAGTGGTGTCTTTCACTTTCACTATGTCCTACTCTGGAGTTGCCCTACAGAAGCAGCCCTGGGAAAGTGTGGGGTGCCCCTAGGTGGGTACCCTAGTATAACTGGACTTTGTGGCAGTAGATGAGAAGGACACTGCAGTTTTCATGCAAGTTGTAAAACAGAAACTTCTCTCATTATACATATGCATCTAACTGTTCTTTGGAGCATATGACCTTCTTTGGGACCATAGGCCAGTGCTTGCTAGGATACCATAGACACCACCTACTGACTATATAATTCTTCTTGGAGACATCAAGTCTCAAGTACAGAATGACAGAGATAAAATAAGGATGTGAGTGAGTGGAATGGCTTGCCACATTTCAGCTTAAAGTGGGAACTGTTATGAGACTTCTATGCTAATTACGTATAGCCCATAATGCATACAATTTTTAAACCCAAGACTATTCATAAGTGTACTTGGTATCAGAGCACCTTGGATCAAAGGTCAGTGATTGACTTTGAAGTCAAGCCATAAGAATTGAGGGCACATATTCTAATCTAGTCAAAAGACTTGCTGAGCTGTCAGCTGATCACAGCCTGGCAGTGACCTAGATCATGTTGCTGGCCAAGTCCCTGGACAAAACATAGGAAACCCATTTTTGTACTAAGAGTGTGCAGGAAATTTCTAACAGATGTTTCTGTGGGGAATTAATTCCATTCCCCCCTCTACAGGAGTTTTTCCCATATTGATGGGGAGGTCGGGGCCTTCTTGTTTGAATGAATTTTGTTCAAGAACACAGTAAGTGAGGCAGAAGCAAGACGTTGTGGAGAAAAGTTGGTCATTGATTGTGTAGTAGAAACTGAAGGACCAGCTGATGAACTCCATCAGTGAGGGAGGCCATCATATTAAAAATAAGCCTTCTATGCAATACTAATAAATGGTTTCCATATTTTACAGATAGATAGGCAGTGATAAGCCAGAAGGGCAGTCATTGGCTGTGGCAGTCGTAAAGTGAAATCTCAGGTATGACAGGCATTTCATAAGACCATTCATGAAAAGTAGTGAAATGCTGACATTGAATGTGGACATTTTTAAAAGTTAGAAGGCACACTTTGAGGAACTGTTTAATGCAGAGGATCATTTGTTCCTTTGAATACATGGTGCAGAAATCAATAGCGGGATTGCATTCATTTGTGTAGAACAAGTCACTGAAGCAACTAAACAATTCTGAAAAGATTACGGTAATAAATGTGATTTTAGTAGAAATATTGAAGATGCTGGATATTGTTGGAGTGACATGGTAAAAGTGATGCAAGGAGAATGTAAGCATTGCCTGTGCATTGGCAACCAAGAAGTAGGGCAGGAAGGAGCATGTGACTTACAGATGCATCATGTCACTTAACCTCTATGGGAATGCCAAGTTTCCAGAAAAGAGACTTAATACAACAGATTATCCTTTCTTTGATTCAAGAACATTGTTGATTCTGTCCTAGCTTTGGACTGCTAGAATTTGGTCTGTGTATACTTAGGGAACCTGAATAAGCATAAAACCATGTGCCAAAGAATATCTTCTGAGACATGTTGCCATAATAGATATGATGAGAAATTGTTGTTTTCATCATTGTGGTATAACATCGGTCTTTGCATATTATTCCCTCAATTATGAAAATGAGCATAATTGTATTGCTGTAAATATCTCTAACCAAATAACAGAATTGCCTAGAATCATTTAAAAGTGAACAAATTAAGTATATGGATGTGTCTTAAATAGTTACTGAAATATGGTAAGCTGTTTACAAAATGTGTAACATTTACTGTGTTTGATGAGACCTATATAATTTATTTTAAAAACTGAAATGTAATGAGTGTCATCATTGCAGGGATGAGTTTGCAATGACCAGGTAGCTCGTGTCCTGTTTATGCTACTTTAGCACGATTTGTGTTACCAGAGATAATTGCTTTGCATGTCGTCTGAGATTATAATGTCAGTTTGTGAAAATGCTCAGGATGCAATACTTGTTCCTACACAAGATGTTTATGAGCGACTTTACAGTTATCCTGTGGAGGCAGAGTTAAGAAGGAATCTTGGAGAACAAATCAATGAGGACTGGAAAGAGGAATTTGAAGCATTCATTGGACTAAAGCTATATACCAGCCTGCCTAAGCGCTTTAATTTCAAATATAAAATTCAAAGTTGAAAGCAGTTGATGTATTATATAGAAGGGCTGACTTTGCTCTGCTTTGTATGAAATGAAAATTATTTTTAGGGTGGACATAGTGCTATAAAATTTTTAGGTTTTAGGTTACACTGTAGTGGATGGAGAGAGTAGCCTGCTGTCTTCTGAGCTTGGGAATGCCAACAAATGCCAACCATTGGGAGGGTGGTCTAATGGTTAAGGTGTTTGCCTTACAAACACAAAATGCAGGGTTTGAGTCTCATAAGGGATAATTGGCTAGGCTTAAAATGGCTCACAAGAGCAGTCAGCCTAGTACTAATCTATGAACCTTTGAATTTATGGTATCATTCTGGATGGGTGGCCACTGTACTAAAATTAGACCCAGTAGTTAGGGACCTGGGAACATATGCAGACAATGATTTGACCTTTGACCATCATGAGTCTACTGTTCTAAGGAAATTATTCAATAATCAGTAATGGTGTGACATTCAGGTCCAAGAATGTCATTATCTCACTGCACTTCGCTGTCATTAGGCCAGTCACTGAGTACAGTACTTTGGTATGTACCTGACCAGGCAAACAGAATACCACATAGGTTCCTCACAAAAAGAAAGCAAGGCATAAACCACCTGGGATATGTACACAGCCTCAAAGCCTTATCTTTGTATTAATTTTCCTGCAGACTACTGAGAGGTGATCTCTGCTTGGCTTACAAGGCATCATTTGATTCAGTACTGAGGAACTTGTACATCCATAAGTCTATCAGCATTAGAAATACCCTATACAAGGACCTGATCCTCATTTGTAACATAAGTAGAACATGTTGGAGGGGCAGGAATGCGTCTCAAAGATTACCCCTACTCTGGAGCAGGCTTCCATCCATGTAAAGCAGAATTTGTCCCTGACCCTTTTCAAATGCAACTTGGAGAAATAAATGGGTACCTGCAAGGAAATGAAGGAGCAATTGGCCGACTCAGTAAATATAAATCCAAAACCACAAGGAGACAATTAATCCAGAAGGTTTTTTTTAAAAAATACTTTAATTACACACAAATAAAATAATATAATAGAAACAATAAAACAGTGGAGAGAAATGAGTGCTTTCGCACCAAACCTTGGTGCTTCCTCAGATCTAAAATACTAATAAAAACACACCATTTAAATAGCAACAAACTAGTGCTTCAAATCATGTGACTTCAAAGCAGGTTTTAAAGGGACATATTCATTCAGTCTCTTCCCTTTAGTAGCCTGAAGTAACAATATCCATTTAGTTTCAAGTCTTTCAGTATATGTTCTAATATCACCCCTCCTTATATTAGGAAAATATACTTCTAGTATAAAAAACTTAAATGTATGCATAGAACCTTTTTCAGCCACATGCTTGCCAAGTGCTTTCTTCAAATCACATCTACTCATACTATATAAATGTTCTCTAATCCTATTTCTGAAGGGTTGATTCATCTTACTAATATAATAACTTTGACATACATCACAGCATGCAAAATAAGCCACATTTTGTGTGCCACAATCAGCATAAAAGCCCAGATTGTATTTGCAGTCAGTGACCAGATAAAAAATGTATTCACTTTCATTAATATAGCTACAGACATTGCACCCTTCACATTTAAATGTCCCTCTAGGTCTCATGTCAGGGCCATTACATCTATTCAGTGTTTTATAGCACAGCATTCTCTTAATAGAATTAAAGTTCTTATAAGGGAACTTTGGTGCATCTCCATTTATTTCTTTAACTTTTAGCGTCTGAAGTAAGTATATTCCAATGTTTCCTAACAACATCATGTATATGCAGAACATTACTAGAATAATTTAAACATAGCCTCAGAGAATCAGCATTATGACCCTTAGTTGTCAATGTCATTACTAAAAAAATGGTTTCGCTTTTGTCTGACGTTGAGATAATACTTCATTCTGAACACAGTTCACCACTGACTCTTGTTAAAAGCTGAATACATATCACTGTCTCTACTATGTATCCTTGCATTCCTGTAAAACTGACCCTTTATTATATTTCTTTTTACATGTTTGAGGTGCATGCTGCTTGCATGTAACAAAGTATTTTTTTTACATGCTTTCTTATATATTACAGTGTCAATCCCATCGATAGTTTTTTTTCAAACATACGTCTAAGAAATCAGTCTCAGTTTGAAAGTATTTAACAGTGAACTTTAGATAACTTGTGGTACTATATAAATAATATTCAAAAACGTGTAAAGACTCTATCGACCCAGCCCAGAGAAAAAAGACATCATCCACAAATCTTGCATAATGCAAAAATGAACCATAGTAGCTTTTCTTTTCATTAAGAACATATTCGGATTCCCATTTTGACAACACCATATTAGCATAGGTGTTGGCACACATGGGTACCCATTGCTACACCCACTTGTTGAATATCGTATTTCCCATCAAATATAAAAACATTGCATATAAGGATGACATCCAACAAAAAACAAATCAAATAAATCTGATCAGAAGTATATGTAGAGTGATTTCTAAGAAAAAATATGATTGAGTTAATACTGTCAACATTCAGAATAGCAGTAAATAAAGACATTATGTCCATGGTAACAAAAAGATATTCATCAGCGCTATTACTCTCTATCCATTCAGGCAACTTCTTCAAAAAGTGTCTAGTATCTCAAATAGTGGTTTCTACTGAATGTACAATCAGACGCAGTCGTTTGTCCACATAAATGGATTGGGGTTCTGTAACCCACCCCCTCCTCGAGACAATAGGTCTCGTGGGGGGTTATCAACTGATTTGTGGATTTTTGGGAGCACAGAAATGATCGGTACACATGGATGCTGAACCATAAAATAGTTAGTTATCTGTTAATTACTCCTTCCATCAATAAATCATATACATAAGAGTGTACACTATTAATGATCATGTCAACTTGTGATCTATGACATTCTGAGTAGGTGGATGAATCACTGATCATGTCATACATAGCATTAACATATTGACTACTATCCATAACAATGATTCCTCCCCCTTTGTCTGCTGGATATATATATATATATATAAGACGGCCGCAGTGGTGCAGCAGTTAGCATTGTCGCCTCACAGCAAGAGGTTCTCCCATTTGATTCTCGGCTGGAGCGCCTTCTGTGTGGAGTCTGCATGTTCTCCCCACGATTGAGTGACATTTAAAGACATGCAGGTAGGTGTGTGCATGAATGGGTGTGCCTTCTTTGAAGGTTGGGTGTTGGGCTGGCAACTTGGCACCGTAAAAATCCACTACCAATCATTAGCGGACCGGAGTTCTACTGTGGCAACCCCTAACCGGGAAAAGCCGAAAGGCATTACCATATATATATATATATATATATTTATATTTATATATATATATATATATATATATATATATATATATATATATATATATATATATATATATATATATATTAATATATATATATATATATATATATATATATATATTAATATATATATATATATATATATAGACTGGCACATGTGCCTGTAATAGACAGAGGCAACTTGTAAATGTTCTGCCACATGAACCTAACTTAATGCCCTTGGGTAATTTAGTCCATCATTTACAAATGGATAAACGTGGCCAGGCTTAAAAAGACCTGCTAGTGCTGTTAGCCTAGGAATCGCCCATTAACCTATGAACCTATGAAGACATAGTGCATTGTAACATTTTATTTTGAAATTAAGTGCCCACTTAATCGTAATTATTTAACCTTAACAAGTTTTAACAGGATTTTCTGATTAGTGAAAATCAAAACAACAAAGCCTCAAAAGCCCCAAATGATACATAAGCACGATTTTTAAAGGTCTTCCTTATTCCATGCATTTTATTCCCTCATATACAGTTCTTTTGAATTTGTCTCTAAATAGAAAATTGTGGATGCTATTAAAACCATCTTGGAATCTGATAGATTATGATCAAAAATGTATTTTCCTCTTCCCAGACCAAAATTCTTTAAAGAACAGTTTAATGAATCATTGACTAATAAAGCATTCAAAATAACCTGACATTGCATGAAGCATACATTCCAGTCAAACGTAAATCTAGAAGAGCCATTTTTTTCTTCATGTAGACCAAATTTAGTTCAAAATGCAGATTACTGTTTACCATCCACTAATGTAATTTCTCTGTGTTGACCATTCAGTTCATCTGATTAATGTCAGTCATACCACATAGGACTGGATCAAATACAACTTTTCTAAATAACAGTAGTCGAATCTTCAAATGTTACCCCTAGAACAATGAAAGAACTAAATTTATTTATTTATTTATTTATTTGACATTTGTTGACCTGGATAGTCTGACTGAGCTTTTGCTTTTAACAGGCAACTAATAATACTCAGTGCAGAATTATGCTAAACATATGTAAAAAACACAATAAATGTTCATATAAAATAAGGTCAAATAGAAGAACAGTTGTTTAAGTAAGGAAAAATTTGGGAAGAGAGGCAGTTCAAATGGGAGGTGAGTAGAGAGGAGGTGGGTAAGAGCCGAGTTAGAAGAGAAGGAGAATTAAGGTACATATCTAAAAAGGAAGATATAGAAGTTAGTTTGGTGAGTAACAGTGTCAGTAAAAATAAGAGCTTGAGGAAGAAGGAAGAAGACATGAAAGAGGCAAATGCCTAGGAGCAAGAGATTAAGCATGGAAACAGAAGTAGATGACAGTTGAAATAGGACAGAGAAGGATGTCAAGTGGGGCGATTGCAGTAACAAATCCAGGCACTTTTTAGGTAATTGTTCAGAGCTATCTTGAAGTCATGAAAATTGATAATCTGTCTGAGGGACATAGGAAGCTTATTTCAAGATAGGAAGACACCAATCCAAACTACTAACAAGGTTCATATTCTGAAGAAGTCTGTATAATAAAGACGAAACCTAGGTCAAATTTGTGTATCTGGTCTGTATATTTGACTCTACAGGTCTCTGGTCAACAGGGTCCTTCCTGGTGTTTTCTCTCAACTTGTTAGTTATTTCAAGATAGAGCAGGAAGGTAACTGTAAAGGTTTTGTCCTAAAGATTTTTTGGCTTGTGGATCTATAGGAGAAATTGTTCAGAGCTTCTGAGGGAGCCAGGTGGGTTATAAAAGGAGACAGGTGTGGAGATGCTAGGGTAGGAGGTGGGTTTATTTAGGATGGTATGGATGATGAAAAGCTGTGTATGTGAGAGTTGGTTCAGAAACTCTAATCAGCTAAGAGTATGAAGTGCAAGACAGTGGTGAGATTTTGGTGGCAGATTGGCTGCAAAACTAGCAACTTTATTGTATGTGATTTCAAGTTTGGATAGAAGACAGGGCTGTAAATTAGTAAGGATTTGAGAAGAGTAGAACAGGTTAGGAAGAAGATAAGCCTGAGTAAGAGAGATTCTGGTGCTGGGGGTAAGGATTTTTTTGTTCCTATATAGTAGGCCGAGTTTTGGTTGCTTTTCTTTATACAGTGGTGTACATGGAGTAGTTGGTCATCGTCAATTACTCCAAGGAGCTTAGTGTGTGGTTCAGATGAGATAGGAGTGCTGCTAAGTGAGGAGATGGTGAAGGAGGATTTAATATAATAGAGAGATTTAGGTAGAAAAAGGAGGAGTTTAGACTTTTTAAGGTTAAGAATAAGTTGGTTGTTAGTAAGCCAAGTTTCAGTGAGGTTGAAGGAGGTTTGAGTTGGGATGAGCAGGTCTGAGGGGTTGTCAGCAATGGTGATAATAGTAGAGTCATCTGCATACTGTATGAGAGATGACTGAGGGCAGGATATGTGGAGTTGATTAATAACAATGTTAAAAAGAGGGGGGCCAAGAACAGAGCCCTGTGAGACTCCCATTTTTATAGGGAGGAAGGTAGAAAGAGCTGAGAACCATTTGACAGCTTGCTGTCTGTTAGTGAGGTAGCTGGAAAACCATGAGATAGTAGTAGGGGAGAGATTAAGTTGAGAAAGTTTGGAGAGCAGGATGGAGTGGAAGACAGTATCAAAAGCTTTTGAGAGATCTAAGAAGAGTCAGGAGACCAGTTTATTATTGTCTCTGGCTACAGAGATGGAGTTAGTAAAGGAAAGGAGAGCAGTGGTTGTGCTGTAGTGGTGGCGGAAATTGCTGTGTGGGGGGTCATAAGATTTTCTTTAGTGAGCTGAGACATGAGTTGCTTTTCCACACAGTGCACAAGAATTTTGGAGGGGAGAGAGTATAGCAGTTGGGCGATAGTTAGAGAGTCCTGCTGAGTTTCCACCTTTGTGGATAGGTATAGTGTGGAATTTCTTCCAGAGAGTAGGGACAACGGATTCACGGATAGATCGGTTGATTAGTATAGAGAGTGGGTATGCTATGGAGTTGGCAAAATCCTTTAGTAAGAGAAAAGGCAAGTTGTTGGCAGAAGGGGAGCAAGGTTTGAGTTTGAGGAGACAATTTTTAATATATCTGATAGGGATGGCCTTTATTGAGAAAGAGTGGTTTTGTAGTTCAGGGGTGGCAGAAGGAGGGGGATTGTATGTGTTAGATGCTTGTATGAGTTTGCTGATGGTCTCTATAATGTGGTTATTGAATATTGAGGCAGTTTCTTGGGGTGAGTTGTTTGGGCAGGGATTTGGTGTTGAGGGGTTACCAGAGTGGAGAATTTGTTTGATGGTGTTCCAGAATTTTTTGGGATTTATAGATTGAGTTGTCAGGGGTGTATGATATAAGTTCTTTTTATCTAGGTTTATGTGTTTTTTTGGACAGGTTATGCAGTTCCCTAAATTTATGGAACTGTGTAAGTGATTTTCTTTTTATCCATAGTTTCCATACATTGTCTCTTTTTTGGATGAGGTATAGGGTTGATTTGGAGAGACAGGGGGTAGAATGTGATTTGACTCTAAAAGTTCTGGGAGGGGCTACGGAGTTTAGAGTGTTTAGGAAGATAGTGTTGCACTGAAGAGCAGCATTGTCGAGAGAGAGGTGGTAGAGGAAGGAACAATCAATGGAAGACAGATAGTTATTGAAAGTCTTAGGACTGAAGTTAGTAAGTTTATGGAGTTCCTTAAATTTGTGAGGATGATGAAGGTGGGGGGAGTATCTTTGGATGCAAATAGGAGAATGGTCAGTACCAGTCTAACCATGGATACCTTTGTACAATTCTGTTTAGATGGAGAACACAAGTTTTAGAAAGTGAGAACAGTAAAATTCTAAATCTAGCACCAGTCTCTGTCAGAAACTATAACTTTGTCTTAAAAAGTAGCAACTGTGTATTACATTTCTTTGGTATGCTACAAGATTGTATTTTCTTCTCCATATTTCACCATAACATTTAAGATTAATTAAGCATATTTTTAATGCTAAGTCTACTCATCATCCTAACAAATACTTTGTCATCTTAACTAACCAGATGGGAACCTTAACAGATAAAGCTCCATGCTGTAAAAATACTACAACATGTGTTACAGGTGATGGCCAGTAACAATGACCTGTGGTGGCACATATGTGCCTCACGACTCAATTTGCAACATTCATATCTCCAGTGAGAAATGTGTTAAATGGCCTTAAAGAATAAAATTAACACAGGCTATGTACTTCCTTTCATCACTGTATGCAACGTGATAGATCAGCTTAGGAAAGTAATTGCTATGGCTTATTTTATTCTTATTGTTTATTTTTTATATTGAGCAATTTAACAGTTATGAAGAGAATTAATTAACATACTAATGTAGTCTATAACCAGGAATGGAGCCAATTAAGAAAATACTCTTTCGCATGTAACAAAGGATAAGTGTGGTATGTGTAGTGCAGTATTCCTTGCTAGTATTTTCAAAACGTGAGAAAACTAAATAAAACCATAATTTTCAGTAGAATGAAATGAGATTAAAGTCAAGTCATCTTTGCTAACGTAATCTTTTTTTTCATCTACCTTTAGGGAAAAAAAACAGTGTTTGATGATGTTAATGTTAAATGATAAAACTGATAAGTGGTAGTTAAGTTTCATATTTAAACTGATTAATCAAGAGAATATTTCATTAGCTATAATCCAGCAAGATTTGATGAAATTGCATTCTAATCATATATTTGTGGGAGTCAAGATAGGGACAGCAATGTTAGCATGAATCAGAAAAGGTTGCTTTGATGAAGGTGAAACAAGATGAGCTCAATGAAAAATGTAAGCTGAGTGGCAGACTTCTTTGGGGTGCTGTAGTTGATTTGAGGTGCTGTAGTTCATTTGGGGTGCCATAGTTCATCCAGACAGCAAGCAAAGAGGAGGAGACCACATCCAGGTTAAGTTCTTTGGACCTCATGCAGAGAAGTGCATTATGTTTTAAAATAAAGGAGTTAAAACATGTTTTATAGATTTCAGCTAAACACATTATCCTCAAACCCCCCCCCTTTTCCCATTTACTACGTGGGGTCAGGGTGCTGTGTTAACTGTTGCCAGTTATCTTGATTCAATGTTGCACTCGTGCTTTCTTTGACACTCATGCCTGACTGCCGCAAATCTTCTCTCACACAATCCATCCACCTCTTAGCTGGACACCCTCATTTCCTCTAACCTTCTTCCTGTCTGTCCCAAATCTTCTTCACCAGATTGTCCTCAGCTGTTCTGCATATGTGCCTGAACCACCGTAATCTGTTTAGAGCTACTTTGGCATCTGCATTTGTGTCCTTACTAGGTAAATTATTTGGTTTATAATAAGAGTTTTATTTTGGCTAAAACTAGTTAACTGGATAAACTACTAAGTGAGGAAACAGAAGCAACAGGGTAGTTCAGTTTTGTACGGTTACTTTTATCTTTGTATAAGGAAACAGATTTCCAATGGTTTTCCTTTCCATGAATTAAGAGAAGTGCATTGCCACTAATATGAGATACATGTAGAGGTTGCTGGTGGTTTTAGAATGTAGTGCTACAGCCCCACTAATTTACAAGAAAATAAGTACTTATTGCTTAGAAATATAATTTTCACATTTACTTGGTTACTAGCCACAGTAATTCATTAGTCATTATCTTCCAGTTCCACAACATCCCTGTAACTGACACTCATGCAGCTTGGCTTAGCTGCAGTCCTTCTGAGCATACATGTGATTGTGAAAGGGGAAACGACTCTTCATTATGATATAGGTTACTAGGCTGTGCTGTAAAACTTCAAGCAGCTATGCCTGCTGTTACCTCCTCCTGCCATGATTAGTACATCTGGTACTGTGCTATTATGGGGGCTGCTTGGGCTTAAAGAAGCATGAGCCATCAGAAGAATAAATATTAGCTGTTTCCACTAAACTGTACGTATGCATGGCCAAGTACACCCAGTGAAATTTTTGCACATCAGAAATGCACACAATTATCTAAAAAAAACAATAACTGCCTAGCTAAAACCTTCATAAAAACACGAGTCACTGTAGAGAAAATGTAGTTAATTGAATAAAAACAAAATGTGAATCACTTGTAGGGCATATGAAGGGATTCATAAATTCAGTGAGTTATTCAGTATAACCAAAGGCCTATTAATGAGTAATAGAGAATGTAAAAACTCAAGTCTATTTCAATTTCTTCTAAAGCATGATCTTGTTATACCCTAAAACATGCTGAGCTTTTTAGAAAATCCATATATATATATATATATATATATATATATATATATATATATATATATAAAGTGAGGCACAGTACTGTTAATGATGTGAACTATAGCAAACAAAACAGAAGAAATTATGCACCGTAAGGCATATTATTAGCTTCAGTCTAACTATCTTTAACAGTACAGAGGTTCTATCTTTCATTTCAGTTCTGCTAACTGTTCTGCCCCAGATATGTTCCTGCAGTGAGGAAATCTCAAACACCTTTTAAAAATGAAAAAGCAGCATTAAGAAAATTAGCGAATAGGATGGGTAGCAGTAAACAGCCACGGTAATTACAAATAATTATAAACAAAATACATAATCTCACCTTTTACTGCATTTCTTATATTTGTAACATTAGTGGTAACTTGTCAGTGAGCTGCTAGCTTTGTGTCAGCTATTGTGGTATGGAAGGTGAATTTGTTTATTTAAAACATTGAATGTACAAAACAGGATACATGTTAAAACTAATGTGAACCGTATTGTTTATTAAAGAATAAAGTAATTATTGCTTGTTTCACAGTAACTAATGTTGTTTATATTGCTTGAGTTACTCACTGTGTTTGTTCTACATAATAATTCATTCATTCTCTGATGAAATAGAATGCGATTGCGTTTAGTCCAACTAAAAAACTGTAACTTCCACTCCAAAAACGCACACGTACATCCAACAGTTCCAAACGACAAATAAAAATGCCACTGTGTAAAAATGAAACAATGATAATGTTTATTCCACAACGTGAAAAAACAACCGTACTGAAATTCGACAAACGTTAAGCGCTTTCACTCATCAAAATATGAGCTTCATCAGAAAATTTGCATTCAAATGCTGCCAGTTTAAATAACTTATTTGGCGCCAACAATTTCAAATCTGTTCAGTCGTTCTTAAAGCAACATGATCCATTTTCTAACACACCTATTAGAAATGTATATGTAAACCTACTATACAAAATAAATTACTATCCAACTTCACTACCACAATCAAATGAAATTTGGTATATACAAAAATCTAATCTAGAAGTGTAAGCTGTTTACATGTTAAAAATGTGTATGTATATATATATATATATATATATATATATATATATATATGTGCATCCATGTTAAAATGTATAATATCTTACATAAATATTAATTTCCATAACACTGTGCAAACTTCATGTTAAACTTCATGTTAAATTAAAATATCACAACTAAATCATGTACGTCTGTCTAATAAAGGTTTAATTGATATATGTTCATTTAATCCTGGGGGGGGGGGTGGCATCTGTGTACAACTGCCACCATAATTCTCTACAAGCCAATACATTCTTAACATCCCCCCCTCTAGGGTCAGAGATTATTCTTTCCAATATACCAAAAGTAAAATTGTGCCCTGTACCAAATTTCTCTACATGCCTAAATAATGCATTGTTGTTATCCTTTGACCTTATACTGTATAAATGGGCGTATATCCTCTTTTTAAAACATCGCTCCGTTTTGCCTATGTAATATGCAAAACATTCTGTGCATTTGGCCAAATATATTACATATTTGGTAGAACAGTTCCCTTTCACAAACCTGATCCTAGTTCTATTAATATTGTTCAATAATAATCCATCACTTTCATTGATAGCAAAACACTGATTACAAGCTCCACATCTTGTTGTGTGTTTGTCTATGTTTTCTATTCCCTTATGTCGTGTGCCCCCCTCTAAATATCCTTTCACTTTTCTTCCCATTTTATAATCTCTGACCCTAGAGGGGAGGATGTTAAGAATGTATTGGCTTGTAGAGAATTATGGTGGCAGTTGTACACAGATGCCACCACCCCCCAGGATTAAATGAACATATATCAATTAAACCTTTATTAGATAGACGTACATGATATTTTAATTTAACATGAAGTTTGCACAGTGTTATGGAAATTAATATTTATGTAAGATATTATACATTTTGACATGGATATATATATATATATATATATATATATATATATATATATATATATATATATACACACACATTTTTTAACATGTAAACAGCTTACACTTCTAGATTAGATTTTTGTATATACCAAATTTCATTTGATTGTGGTAGTGAAGTTGGATAGTAATTTATTTTGTATAGTAGGTTTTCATATATATTTTTAATAGGTGTGTTAGAAAGTGGATCATGTTGCTTTAAGAACGACTGAACAGATTTGAAATTGTTGGCGCCAAATAAGTTATTTAAACTGGCAGCATTTGAATGTAAATGTTCTGATGAAGCTCATATTTTGATGAGTGAAAGCGCTTAACGTTTGTCGAATTTCAGTACGGTTGTTTTTTCACGTTGTGGAATAAACATTATTGTTGTTTCATTTTTACACAGTGGCATTTTTATTTGTTGGTTGGAACTGTTGGATGTATGTGTGCGTTTTTGGAGTGGAAGTTACAGTTTTTTATTCTCTGATGAAATGAAATTCATTAAATATAGGTACCATTTATCAAGTCACCTAGAAGCATGCTCCTCAACCTCTTAGAGCAAGAAATCTGGACAAAACCATACATAAAAGTGAAACAAAGACCCCAAAACAGGGACATTTTTTAAATATTAGATCCCACGGTAGTGGTGCTGCAGTAGCGTTGTTGCCTCACAGCAAGACGTTGTCGAGTTCGATTCTCAGCTAGAGCGTCTTCTGTGTGAAGGCATGCGTGAATGGGCGTGCCTTCGTTGAAGGTTGTGCATCAGGGCTGGTAACTCGGCACGTAAAAATCCACTACCAAACATTAGTGGACCGGAGTTCCGCTGTGGCGACCCCTAACCGGGATAAGCCGAAAGACACAACAACAACAACAAACGTTTCTCTTGAACAAGTTAAACTTACATCTCACAGAGAATACTCCCAGTTCTCTTTTAATATCAACAGGCTACAAAGTCATGCTGACTTAACTTTTTATAATATAGCATAGAGAGTTCTATCATTTTTATCTCCTTAGCACCAGCAAAATTGCCTTATTATCTTTTTATGTACGAAAATGTGGGATTCCATCTATTCTCTTGAATTTTTATACTCCTGTTTATCAAGTTATAATTTTGTATTCCCTCTCTGGCCCATTTTCTTTACAGACTTTTTTATCATCTCGTCCTTTTGTAATGTTATTATCTGAACGCTATTATCATCTAGCTAGAGTGCTTGTTCATTATCCGTGCTGAACTCTTTCTAGTACAAATTTCTGCTGTATATGGTTGGAAACACTGACTTCTGCATATCATAGTAGAATTTATTAAACCACCTCAAATGTCTGAAATGCACTCTTTCCTCATTGTAGCTCTAATACAGTCTGATGTGCATTAAAATGCTTAACTTGTAAAGTGATATATGATCAATCATTTGTTTAAAACTGAAAACATGCTCAAAGTTGTCTCTGTCCTGATATAGCCTTACCCCCATTCCAGTTAGCCCTAGTTCCTCTCTGCAGCTCCACCTTGTTTAAAACAACAGCCACCCCTATTTTCAGAAAACGATAGCTCTGTATCCTACATTTCTTTATTTTATACATGCTTACCTTTTATATCGGGATAAAAGCAGAATAGCACACAAGCCCAATGGAAGAAAGGCAGAGCCATCTGTGCCACAAGTGGCCTGTATTCAGAAATGGGCAGGGGCTGCTACTAGGACTGGCTGGGGGTTTGTGTGAAGCGTATGATGACCAGCTCTCCTGTATTGGGGTAGAGATCTTGATAACTGTCTAACCTCTGGCAAAGACCACAAGTCCCACAGTTCATCCTGTTAGAACTGGGGGACAATGATGATATCATTATTGCCGTTCCACTAGCTTATCCCCCCATAATGTATTCTGACCTGCTCAACACTTTTATGAAGGCTCATTGCTCAGTGAATGTAACTCACCATTACATCCCTTGCTCCCTGGGATATAGTTAAAGGTATGCCATTAGCTCTCTTTCCCAAGGAGTTATGAACCCTCCCAGTAAAGGGATATAGATATGAGTAAGGAACGATTGGGGAATCTGGGGTTGGCCATTAGTGGGGAGTTCTGCTTGTGGCTGCATAGTGGTGGGTGAAAAAAAAAAAGGTAAAAACATAAAAGAGAATAAAATAATAGCAGTAAAAGCATGCATAATGATAGCAATGAATGAGTTTGTGTATTCCATTAAAAGCAGATCAGTTGTTAAAAGCTTTGGAAGTGTTTGAATTCAGTGAAAAAAAAATTATAATTGAGAAAAGTGCTTCCTGCTTAGTCAGAATAGAATTTGTTTAGTTTCATTCGTGGAACCACTAAAACTGAAAAATGTGCTTTGTTTCATTGCTGGAGTTATTCATTTACTTGCTTGTCTCAAAAGATATATTTTAGTGAAAATTTGTATTTAATAAATAAAGGCTTACCACTAATTGATGCATTTAATATTTTCAGAGTTTCACTAGTAAGCAGCAGTTATAATTACCTTTGCTGCATATTCATTATTTGTCAGTTTTTATAATAAGCCCCATTACTGGTTCTTCTTCCTGGGAATGCAGATCCCTAAACATTGGCATATTTAAACAAATGTCAGGCAGGCAGGCAGACAAAAAGCAGTAAAAACAAAAATATGACATGGTCATGGTAATATTAAAAGGCCTGAGTTTAAGATTCAAAAGAATGCAAAAAAAAAATTAAGCAACATCAAATATTTTGAAAATAAAGTCAGTTCTGCAAAGGACTCATTGCTCAACTGAATTAATGCTTTAACATTTGCTATAGTTAACCCTAAAGGAGATAACCCAGAATCCCACAAGTAATACCTATCAGTGTTTTCTTTCATCTTTGCTTATTGTTTTAACAACTGGACAACACAGTTCTGAAAGTAATCCTTAAGAAGCAATATGTAATTGTCTAGTAGCAGCTGTGGCTGCATATGTCTTCGGTATGTCTCTTGCAGACATTGCACATTCCACCCCTGACCACTGTTCATAATCAGCATCCCAGGCAGCCTCTCCTTACTCCATCTGACTTGGACGTGGAAGCTTGCAGCAAGAGAAAGCACTTCTGCATAACTTCCCCTCAAGAAAGCATCGCCTCATCAGGAGGTTTTGTTTGTTCCAGCATTTTTACCAAAACAGAATCAGAAAGTCCTTCACAGGTAAGCAATGAATTTTCTTTCTCCAAAAACAAAGTAACAGTAATAGTAGTAACATTAGAAACTCCGGTAGTTCCTGTAATGTATCATGAAGTTCAATCATTACTCTGTTGCCTCTCTGATCACTTTTGTACTGGAAATAAAGTTAAAAAGGGTAGTGGAATGTCCCCAGTACTCTGGCCACATTTCCTCTAGCTAATATGAATGCCACCTCAGGTTTTCCCAGAAAAAAACGGCCACTGATCTAACATAACTAACCTGGACAACAAAGAATAAATAAAATAAATATATAAGTAAATTTACAGAGAAAGATTGGCCTTAACAAAAATAATTGGTAAGGAAAGACATTCAGTCTTATTTTCCTTTGAGAGAAGAAAGAAGTTGTGATACTGCGGTGGTGGTGCTGTGGTAGCATTGTCGCCTCACAGTAAGACGTTGTCCTGTTCGATTCTCAGCTAGAGCATCTTCTGTGTGGAGACATGTGTGAATGGGCATACCTTCGATGAAGGTTGTGCGTCAGGGCCGGCAACTCGGCATGTAAAAAATCTACTGCCAATCATTAGCGGACTGGAGTTCCGCTGTGGCGACCCCTAACCGGGAAAAGCCAAAAGACACAACAAGAATAAAGAAGTTGTGACCAAGATATATCATTTAGAGTTAACAGAATAGTTTCCAGTCAACTGATATAAGGGTTGCTTCAGAAGATACATGAGTCACTTCTGAGAAAATTAAGATATAACACAAGAGCAAGAGAGATAATGTACTGGCCAGGAATGTAGAACAAGTAGTGCAGAGTTGTGCCATCTACAATTCATAGCACATCAACAACTGAAAGGGCGTTTCCAGCAAACCTCACATCAGGCCATCCATTGAGTAGTGTGGGCTCAGATTCATTCCAATTTAATGAAGCTGCATGCTTTGTATGTGAAGAATATTAATCCAAGTATCCTACAACAATCAAAGTGATGTACATAAGTGTCGTAGGTTCATAGGTAGATACTAGGCTATCTGCCCTAGGGCATTTATAAGCCTAGCCAGAGTGTATTTGGCTTCCACCTCCCTATTAGATTAGCCTACTGTGCCTCTGTAAAGTAGGTCACAGAAGGTACCCTTTTAAGATTAGTTTACTGTGCCTCTGTCTAGCAGGGACACAGAAGAGATCCCAGGGGTGAATTTGCGATTTCCCTTCCACGCGTCCAGATTTCGCTTGAAGAGGGTCAGCGAGAGGCTATGTCTAACATGAATTGGGATTCTATTCCAGAGTGAGGGGAGCCTCTGGGAAATGAATCTGTCCCTCCAGCATGTCCTATTTATTTTTGTGCTGAGGTTTAGGTCCCTGGAGTGTGTAGCTCTAAGGGACTTGGATTTTTTGAGGTGGTGCACGTCCATTAATTCTGGGTTTGACATGGCTTTGTACGTCAGGCATAGATCACCTCTGAGTAGGCGGTAAGCAACTGAGTAGAGCTGGAGTTTCTTTAGTCGAGTTGCATAGGACATCTGTTTGTAGCCCATGATCCTCTTGGTGAGGTACTTTTGGGGTCTCTCCAGTTGCTGCAGTCGGGTAAGGTACATCCCAAAAGGGGCATTGTATTAAATTATGGGCCTGATGAGTGACGAGTAGAGGGGCACAATGACCTCTCTTGATCTAGATGCAAACCCTTTCGTGATAAGGTGGGCTGTATAGAAGGTCTTTCTAACCACTTTGGCAATGTGATTATCAAAGGAGAGATTACTATCTACGTTGGTCCCCAAATCTCTAATTACTTCTTCCGTACTTAATGGATTACCACCTATGTGGTAATTTGTGGGCACCTTGTTTTTCCCAAAGGGGATGACTATGCACTTTTTAGCATTTAGCTTGAGGCCATGGCTCTGGCACCAAGCATCCGTCTCTGTGAGACCCTTTTGGAGGATGCTTGTGTCAGCTGGAGATTCGATTATGGCCCCCAGTTTGCAGTCATCTGCAAACTTTGTCAGCCATAATCCCCCCATGTTAGCCTGAACCTCAGAGAAGTATATACCGAATAAGAGAGGTCCCAGAACTGAGCCCTGTGGGATGCCACTTGTAACTGGTTTGGATTCGGACATGGCACCTGCGATTCTGACCATGTGGGTTCTATCTCTGAGCCAGTTTGCAACCCATCTTGTGATATAGGGGTTGATATTTAAGCTGATAAGCTTATTTATGATGCCCGAGTGGGGTATTGTGTCGAAGGCTTTTGCGAGGTCCAGGTAGGCTGTGTGGACTACCTTGCCCTCATCTATGGCTTTGGTAACTGTTTCAAAGAAATCAACTAGGTTTAAGAGGCAAGATCTGCCCTTAACAAAGCCGAATTGGGTAGGGTCCAGTGTCTGGAGGCTCCCAATGTCTTTGTTTATGAGTTCCATGATAATACTCTCCATAGCTTTACAGACCAGACTAGTCAGGCTTATGGGCCGATAGTTTCCGGGGTCTGTTGTGGCACCACCTTTGTGGAGTGGGACCACTGTAGCTGTACGCCATTCTTTGAGTACATATCCTGTAGTAAGGCTAAGTTTGAACAATGACTTAATGTGAGGGTTCAGCTCTTCTTGGAGCTCGTGTAAGACGCAGCCTGGGACACCGTCCGGTCCCATAGATGCTGTGTTTTTTGCTTTGGAGAGGGCAGCTTTCACCTGTGCATCTGTGATGTCAGGGAGGTTACATTCAGTTGGGATAGGCATTTGCTCCTTTGGGGGGGAAGGGGGGGGGGTTTGCACTGAATCTGTCTGCCAGGACGTTGGCTATGTCTGTAGGTTCGGTATATTTTGTACCGTTATGCAACAATTCAGAGCATATCTGGGAGTTTCCGCCCATGTTCCTGAGATAACTAAAGAAGGCCTTGTGATTATCTTTAGTGTCTAGGGCAATTTTTCTTTCGAAACTGGCCTTTGATGATTTTATGAGGGATCGAAGTTTCTTGCTAATACTGATCAGAGATGCCTTCCCTTTTTGGGATTTTGCTCTGTCATGTAGTAGCTTCCTCCTTCTGTTGTATAGCTTATTTATGGCCGGGGTCCACCAGACCGGTCTCCTGTTTCTGGAGGAGTGAGTCTTGGTTTGATTTGGGATAGCACGATCCATGCATTCCTGCAGGTGCTCATAGAATGCATTTGTAAAGGATTCTGCGGATTGGGCTGTATTATCCTCTGGCCCAGGGGCTTTGAAGGATTCCACCTCTGTCTTGAGAAGTGCAAAGTTGGCTTTTGAGAAATTCTTTACAGTGATTTCCTTGGCTGGGGGTGGGGATGGGATATGGATGTCCAGGGAAATTTGTTTATGGTCTGATCTTACCAATGAGGGGTTTACCTCTGGTGTGGAACATAGAGTCCCCATGTTGGTGATGACAAGATCCAATGTGTTGTTCCCTCTTGTGGGAGTGGTGACCAGTTGTTCCATTGCATTAGAGTTTATAAATTCAAGGAACCATTGGGCGAGGGTGTTTGGGCTTGAGTAGTTTTCCCAGTCAATGTTTGGGTAGTTGAAGTCACCCAATAACATAGTGTTTGGAGAGACCTTCATGTTCTCCAGAGTTCTCAGGAATGCCAAGTGGGGTTCCTGTAATAGGGAGGGTGTTCTGTAGCAGGCTACAAACTGAAAGGCAGTTTTTCCCGCTGTTAGTTGCACATGGATGGTTTCCGATGCTTCGTGCAGTGCCACTAACCTGGAGGTGTAGGTATCTTTGATGAATATAGATACTTCCCCTCCTTTTGTGCTTCAGTCCGAGTTTTGGGGCCAAAACGCATGGTATGAGTTATAACCTGGTAGTGCTGGGGTGCTCTCAGGAGCCTTGAACCAGGTTTCTGTTACTGCACAGACATCGATTTTCTCCATACTGAGGAGAGCCTCGAGTGGTGCATCTTGAGGTTTAGACTTCTGGCATTGAGTAGCATTACCTTTAGTTTTTTTATCCTTGGGTTGTCTATGGAGGTGGGTTTGTCCTTTGAGCCTTGCCTAAAAAAGGCACTATGGGGGTGGCAAGAGCCTTGGCCAGTATACGAAAGCCTAAGGGTGACAGGTGCAAGCTGTCCCTAGCCCTATAAGAGGCTATACCAGATTTTGCCATATCATATCAGCAATGTAATTGTTATGAATTCAGATGATTTGTGCATGACTGAAATCAAACATATTTTGTTCATTCTGAACTATCCACAGTTTTTTACAAATGGAAAAACAAGATATTCAAACAATGAAAACTCTTATGAGAAAGATTTGAAGCACTAGTCATAAGGATTATCATGTTTCAGTTCTGAAATGCAGAAATACTCCCTTGCAGGGTCTCAGCTTCTCATCAGCTCACTTGTTAATAAACAGAAAGATGAAAAGCAGATTACTGATATCTGAAAGTCAATGCAAAATGAAAGAAAATGCAGGAGAAAAATTGGAAAAGACACAAACCATTTTATGACAGAAACTGCAGAAGGCTACTGGAGTTGGAATCTGGTGACAAAGTGAGAGCACAAAAGCCATGGGTAACCCGTGCTCTAAACCTGAAGTAATGGTCAAGGAACTAAACTGGGGGCTTATGAAATTTATGAGGAAGATGGAAAGTTACATAGGAGGAATCACAAACAATTGTGTAATTCAAATACATTAAAATTCAAGGAAAAGAACTAATGAGAACAGTCACAACCCTATAAGATGTGTCATAGCCTAGAGTCAAATTTTTCGTGCAATAAAACCTGCCACAAAAAGGATACTACATGTCCGGGAAGAACAGCTGCTAATTTCTCCAGGTTTGGAAGAGCATTGAAAAAAAAAAATAGACAGGTACATTGAATACATACTTTACTTAATAGAGGTGAATAGGCATATTAAGATAGATGAAAGAAATAGATTAAAGTAAAGAAGATTCAAAATATAAGAAGACTGGTAAAACTAATGAACACAGTCATCAGGATTATTAAGTGAAATTCATGTGATATAAATAAATAAATTTGATATATTACTGTGGAGCTAAAGTAATAGAGGGAAAATGTATTACTACAAAAACATAGCATAACAATTGAAAATTCAGGAAACAAGAACCAAGAAGGAAAGGCACATAAAAGGGCAGTCATTTCCCGTTTATGACCATCTATATGATATTAAAAAACACAATGAATACAATGCCCTTTACAAGCATACTCTTCTTTGTAGGAAAGCCAAGTTCCAGTTTTTTGTAATAGAGGTGATCCCCCGGGATGTGGGGGGGAGGCATAGGAAACCAGTTTGGAATACAGAGAAGCCTACTGGTAGATTGTGTTGGAGGCTAATAGACTGCCTAGTCTTAATGCAGCATTTCCCTGACACCTTTATTAAAACTTACTATGGCTAAACTTTAAGATTACACATAATATGATTAGGTATTTTGCATTTTTTTATTTTTTTCCCTTCCAGTTTTTCTATATTTCCCTATTGAGGTGTAACCCAATTCCAATTTATATTTATTTTTTATAGTGGATATATGTGATTGGGGATTTTTTCCTTTAGATGGCACTGTATAAGGTGAATACATTTTATTATATTGCATACACTATTTATTTGTCATTTTATAATGAATTTATTATTAATATTTATTTTATTTTTATTTATTTATTTATTTGCAGTTGGTTTACCAGGATAGTCCATTGGGCCAAAGAACATGTTTTCAATGGAGTCCTGAGGAGAAAAGCTCCAGAACTAAGTATGTTACAAAAAAGTAATTCATACTAGTTATACAAAACTATAACAAATTACAAATTATATAATAATACAAAATATTTTGACACCAGAAAACAATTTCAAGTAAATACAGAAGAAATAACTATGAAAGAACAATAGATAAAATTAATAGATTATAGATAGTAAAGAATATTGCATGAAAAAAATATTTTGAGTTTGTATCATATTCTGAAATACTGAATGAAACTTCTGAGAAATAACAGAAATTTATGAAGGAACCACTTAGGAGGTGAGGCCTAGTACAGTTTTCCCTATAATATGAAATTATAATGTATATTAGTTATGGGTAAATAATCAGGAAGAATGCACGAGGAATCAAGGCAAAGAAGGAAGATGGCAATTGCAAGTAAATTAGCTATGTGGGGTGGGAGCAAGAGCATTCCCGCTTGGATACTAGGTGGGAATGAAGAGATCGGTTGGGGGTGGTGCGGATGGATGATGGTAGAGAGTTCCAAAGCCGGGCAAGGACAAAAGATAGAAGATTTTTCCCAGGGGGATGAGTGGGTTTATAGATTTCTAATAGATTTTGATTATTGGACCTCAATATTCTATCAGGAAGGTGCATTTTAAAAGCTGATGAAAGGGAGGGACAGAGAGAGGAGTTGAAAATGAGTTTGTGAGCAAGAGTCAGTTGAGTGTATGTGAGATAGTTGGGAAGCTCTAGCCATTTTAGTATATGGAGAGAGGAACAGTGGTGTGAGGAGGACTTGTGGTTGGTAGCGAACTTGGCGATTTTGTTATAGCAAGAGGAAAGTTGGGTTTTTAGGGAGGACTGTAGGTTAGTTAGGAGTGGGACTCCATAGAGAAGGGAGGGGATAAGAAATGAAGTAGAGAGAGTGATTTTGGCAGCAGGTGTGAGGTATTTATTTTGCCGGTACAGCATACCAAGTTTTTGGTGTTTTTTTTTATATTTAGCTGTAGGTGAGAGTTAAATTTGAGTTAGTTATCAATTTGGACCCCAAGTAGCTTGGTCTCTGACACTAGTTCCAGAGGTGAATTATTTTGATTAGTGATAGAGAATGTGTTTGTGTCAAAAGAGACAGCTTTAGAGGGGGAAAATAGCATTAATTTGGTTTTGGAGGCATTGAGAGCAAGGTGATTTCTTTTCATCCACTGCTCAGTGGTTGTGAAAGCTTCTTGGGTCAATTTTAGGAGTGAGGGGATAGAAGAGGCAGAGCATGTAATAGTTGAATCATCTACATATTGGATGATGTCTGAGAATGGGATAGAGTTGCGGAAATCATTTATAAATATATTAAAGAGAAGGGGACCCAGTATGGACACCTGGGGTACCCCAGTAGGGGTGTTTAGAAATGAGGAAGTGGCCTTTTTCCATATTACTGCTTGATATCTGTTAGATAAGTAGTTGGAGAACCAGTTCAAGGAGGAGGGAGATAGGGTAAGTCTTGAGAGTTTGGTTAGTAGCAGGTTATGAGAGATAGTGTCAAAGGCCTTAGAGAGGTCGAGTAGGGTAGAAACAATTTGGCCAGAGTCGCGTGCTTTGTTAACAGTTTCAAGGAAGGAGAGGAGGGCAGTCATAGTGCTGTGATTAGGTCTGAATCCATGTTGTGTGGGAGTTAGTAGGTGATTTTCTAAAAGGTAAGGAAGGAGTTGAAGATGAATACATTTTTCTAAGATTTTAGAGATGGGAGAAAGGATAGCAATGGGGCGGAAATTAGTAACATTGTTATTGTTGCCCCCTTTGTGCAAAGGGATGGTGTAGGCCTTTTTCCAGATTTGGGGTACTGTACTTTCTAGGATAGAGCGGTTGATTAAAATGCTAAAAGGGTAGGCAATTGCATCAGCAGCTATGCTAAGAAAGTAAGAAGGGATGTTATCAGGAGCATTAGTACATGGCTTCAGTTTCAGAAGGAGTTTCTTTATAGTGGAAGTGGGTATAGGTTTTAATGAGAAAGAGGGAGAGTGTGAGGGGGGGAGTTAGGGGCAGATGAAGATAATGAAGTAGTTAGAGTAGGAGAAAATGTGGAGGGAGAAGAGTTAGTAAATAGAGATGTGGGAGTAGTGGCAGTGCCGGGTGGAGTGCTGAGGAGAGAGGGTGGGGGAGTATTTGAGAGTGTAGTGGTGTTAGAGAAAAGATGATGTTAATTTGGAAATGGATTCAATGAAAAAGGAATTAAATTATGTAGCCAGATCTAGGTCAGGAGCGTTTGGGTCTAGGGTAGGGGTATTTTGTTTGCTGGGGTTGAGGAGAGTAGAGATACCTTTCCAGAATTTCTGGGGGTTTGATTTATTGCTATTTTGGAGTGTGGAGAAGTAATTTTGTCGATCGGAAATTATGAGTTTTTTTACCCTGTTTCGAAGAATTTTATATTCATTTTGGACTAGGGGGGATCTGTTTTTCTGGTAATGTGCCCAGACTTTATCTCTGTGTCGCATGGATGCTAGTGTATTTTTGGATAGCCAGGGGGCTGTTTTAGTTTTAATTCTCTTAGTCCTTAAGGGTGCATGAGAATCAAGTATTTGTAGGAATATTGAGTTGAAGTGGGCAACTGCGTTATCTAGAGATAATGTTTTTAGGCAGTTCCAATTTATGGATTTTAGAGACTTTGAGAAGCTTGTTGGATCAAAATTTTTTTGGTTACGGATAGTAATAAAATTATGGGTGTGGTGCAGGAGTAATGGGAGTCGATGTATGAAGATGGGTATGTGGTCACTAAGGGGATCAGGTAGAGTACCACTGTCAGAGAAATAGTGGGGGTGAGAGACTAGAATCCAGTCTAGAATGCTGCCGTTAGAGGGTTTTTTAGAGGGGTATGTTGTGGAGTTGATAAGCTGTGAAAAGTTGTAAAGGTTGATATTAAGAGGGTTTTTAGGAGACTGAATGCAGGCCCAGTTAATATTCATATCGCCAAGGATTATTGTTTCATTGCTAATGTTGTTAGAGAGCCAGGAGAGGATATCTTCAAGTGTAGAAATATTCTCTCCTGGGGGGATATAGAGTGAGGCTATACAAATGTGTTTATGTGAGTTAATTTGGAGAGATATGAGGAGTAGTTCATCATTTTTGAAGTGTGGAATGGGTTTGTTATAGGGGTTACCTGACAATGAGGATGAATATAGGAGAGCTACTCCACCTCCTTTTTTATGGGGCCTGTCTTTTCTAATGATTGAATAGTTTGGTGGAATTATTTCAGAGTCTTTTATATGGGGTTTTAACCAAGTTTCTGAGATTGTTAGGATATCCGGTTTATTATGAATGAGCCAGGCATGAAGGTTTGGAACTTTGTTTACTATACTTTGGGAGGTAAAGGAAGTAAATAAAATGGACTTGTCTGTAGAGGAAACTGTGGTGGGGCCAGTGTTGGGATGGATATCGCCGGATAGTGGAGTAGAAATTATATATAAGAGTGGCTTAGAGAGGTAGATGGACAGTTTGTTAGGTAGATTGTACTATATTGTGGATTTAAGGAATCTGCTAGTAACTATGGGGGAAAAATGTTTTTGAAAGGTAATGTATTTGTATGGGAAAAGTAGGAGGTTATTTATAGGATATAGATGTGGAGAAATAGGTGTGTGAGTATGGTAGAGTAGAGTCAAGTGGTTGGTGACATGGAGAGATTGTGCATGGTGAAAGTTAAGGGGTTGGGTGAGGTAGCAAAGATAGGATACATTCAGAAGAAGTAGAAATAAAAAGGAAATGAATGAGGATTTTGAAGGCATGATGGAATGTGGAATATGTAGAGATGATATGCTGTTGATAAAATATTTATGAATATAAGAGAGTTATGTTTGTATAGGAGCAGGTAAATTTAGGAGTATAAGAGTAGAAGTGGGAAATAGAGTTGAGATTGGAGTGGGTGTGGTTTGGGAGTGGGGTGGTGTGTAGTGAAAATAGAGAGGAATCCTACTGGTTAGGTGGGATAGCTGTGGTGGGTAAGTAAAGATTTTATGGGCAGAAAGAGGGATTGGTAGATTTAGGGATTATGTGGTTGGTTGGATAAGAATTTCTGTGGGTGTGCCTATGGGGGAAATAAAGGTAGATGCACTGGGGGTGGGTGGGAATTGGGGGTAGGGTAGGGGAGTGGAGTGAGCCCGCAGGGCAAACGGAGCGGACAGAACCAAAGAGGTCCAGAGAGGTTCGAGAGTCTATCAGTGAAGCGTTGTTTGCAGAGGGGTAAGTTAGAATGGAAGTAAGACCTGGGTGTGTTGGGTGAGAGTGAACTATGAGAAACTAGAGAGAGTGAGTAGGAAAAGAGATGTTACAGCTAGAGTGGACTAAAAGAGTTTAGGAGATAGAGTGAGAAGGAGGAAGGTTAGAGCTTTGAGAGAATACCTGAAGTTCATGCAGTGAAGTCTATTTGGGTGAGGGTGTCACCGAGTGGTTAGGTACAGAAATATGTCTTACTCCACTAGGATATCCTCGGGGCCAAGTTGAACTAAAGAAGAGGGCAGCTAGTGTAAGTCAGGGGGGGGGGGAACATAGAAACTAGAATAAGGGGGTTTAAGGCTGCTGGCTATCCTGGCAGGGAGTGTACTAAAAGCAGCTATCAAGGCTGAAACAGTAAGGTAGTAAGGGTTCAGCAGCAGTTACACATACTTCCTTAGCTTCTTCTTGGTTCAATGTCCAGAAAAAAGGGGATGAGGCAGCAGAGTAGGTTGCTTTTGCTTGAGCAATTAAGATAGCTGTATTATTAAGGTAGGTTTGAGGTGTCCTCACAGGTTTAAGTTACAGGGGTAACTCAGGGCAGAAAGCTATAAAACAGGAGAGAGAGTTAAGAGAAAAATAGCGTTTAGTACTATTTAAACACACCTTGTTTCCTAATAGAAGTAAAAGACAGTTACTAAGTCTATATTAAAATGAAAGACATCACATATTATGTAGCAATTAGAAGCACTTCCAAAAATAGACAGGGCAAATGGAATCTATATAATAAGCACGTGGAAGTTGGCGTTTCTATAGCAAATAATTTAGCCAGCAAACTTCCACGGTGTTGTATATTAGATTAGCCAATACACTTCATCAAAAATGCAGCCAATAGCATTTGATAACGCCAGCTTGAAGTTTATAACAGAGTTAAATCACCTAACACATGGCGTTTGCTGAACATTTAAATCGCAAACTTCACTTCGTTTATGTAGTACATTAGCACTTCCCTCCACAAATAAATGTCACTACGCTCATCAAAAACGCCAGTTTGGAAATGTTTTAACAGAGTTCAATCACCAAGCACGTGACATATGCAGAAAATTAAATCTAAAACTCAACTTCGTTTGTGTAGTATATTACACACTTCCCTCCACAGACAGAGAAAGAGGCATAATCATAGCTGTAGGGATATACCCGATATCGCTCTTGTTAGGTAAAGTATATACAGAATAGTAAGTGCTAGCGTCTCTATGTCCAGCACACATCTACTGTGATTAACAACAGTTAGCATGACCTAACAGACCTTTAATACAAACACTATACCCAGCACGCATCTACTGTATTAATTAACATTAAGAACAACATGCCGGACCTTGCGCTTATTTAATACAGAGCGCAGTGGTACCAATACTAAAGCAAAATGTCAATTTAGGTAAAAAAGCAATGAAACGTGAAAGCATTAGTACAAAGAGCAAAACAGGTACAACTTACAGTAGAAGTACACACTCAGCTAGGACGCACAGCAGTTGAGATGGGCAATGTTTAAAGATGGCGCCCAAAAGTTGGGAGGTATTTTATCACTTCCAGTAGGAAGGGGGAGGGGCAAGGATGGGAGTTAGCTGGAAGAGCTGTAAGGTTGTAGCAAGGGGGAGGTGACTTGCAGGTAATATCTGAAAAGACAGGAAGGTGCAGGGAAGAGAGATAAGAATAGAGCTAGTGCTAGAATAAACGGCTATCACAGAGATATAAGATATAAGAATATAGCTAGAACTGAAATACACATATATCACGGACAGGACACTGAGTTAGAAAGAGGGGAGGGAGCAAGACAAAGAGGGAGAGAGAAAGAGAAGAGAAGAGA
Organism: Protopterus annectens; assembly: GCF_019279795.1. NCBI lineage: Eukaryota > Metazoa > Chordata > Ceratodontiformes > Protopteridae > Protopterus > Protopterus annectens. Next base: position 1,971,339,765 of record NC_056741.1, read on the forward strand.
CACTGCAGAGTAATGTAATAGCAGGACAATCTGATATCACGGGCAGGATAAAAAGACAGATGTGAGGAAGAAAAAGAGAGGGAGAGATAAGAGGGAGAAGAAAGCAGTTCAGTACAAGGTGAATACGGGGAGGCAGAACCAAAGAGATCCGGAGAGGTTCGAGAGTCTATCAGTGAAGCGTTGTTTGCAGAGGGGTAAGTTAGAATGGAAGTAAGACCTGGGTGTGTTGGGTGAGAGTGAACTATGAGAAACTAGAGAGAGTGAGTAGGAAAAGAGATGTTACAGCTAGAGTGGACTAAAAGAGTTTAGGAGATAGAGTGAGAAGGAGGAAGGTTAGAGCTTTGAGAGAATACCTGAAGTTCATGCAGTGAAGTCTATTTGGGGGAGGGTGTCACCGAGTGGATAGGTACAGAAATACGCCTTACTCCACTAGGATATCCTCGGGGCCAAGTTGAACTAAAGAAGAGGGCAGCTAGTGTAGGTCGGGGGGGGGGAGAACATAGAAACGAGAATAAGGGGGTTTAAGGCTGCTGGCTATCCTGGCAGGGAGTGTACTAAAAACAGCTATCAAGGCTGAAACAGTAAGGTAGTAAGGGTTCAGCAGCAGTTACACATACTTCCTTAGCTTCTTCTTGGTTCAATGTCCAGAAAAAAGGGGATGAGGCAGCAGAGTAGGTTGCTTTTGCTTGAGCAATTAAGATAGCTGTATTATTAAGGTAGGTTTGAGGTGCCCTCACGGGCTTAAGTCACAGGGGTAACTCAGGGCAGAAAGTTCCTTAGCTTCTTCTTGGTTCAATGTCCAGAAAAAAAGGGATGAGGCAGCAGAGTAGGTTGCTTTTGCTTGAGCAATTAAGATAGCTGTATTATTAAGGTAGGTTTGAGGTGTCCTCACGGGCTTAAGTCACAGGGGTAACTCAGGGCAGAAAGCTCTTGGCCAACCTTCCATTATGACTGTAAGTTCCATAGCCAAGAGGAGTTGTGTAGAAAGTGACACACACACATTTCATAAAACAGCATAACTACCCCCAAACAATTAGGGTAAGCCTTGTCTCTGCACAGCATGCCCATAATAGTGTTCAAAAGAGATTTTTTACAGTTGTATTTGAGGTTTTTGTGTTATACATTTTCAGTATTTTATTTCCTTTTCAGAATGAGTTTTAGAATATATATATATATATATATATATATATATACATATATATATATATATATATACATATATATATATACATATATATACATATATATATATATATATATATATATATATACGTATATATATATATATATATATATATTTTTTTTTTTTAATAAAGTGAGATTTATAGGTTAATTGGTTTGAATTGGGTGTGATTAATTAGAGGTGTTACTAATAAGGGGAACTGGAAGAAAGTTTTGTGTTCATCTGACAAAGTCTTACATGTATTGACAAAAACGTACTGTGGTTGGAACATTTCTGTACTGTTATATTTAAATTAAACGAGTTTCAGGAACTGACTGCCCTTCTATGTTCCTTTCCTTATTAGTTCTGGTCTTTTTTTTGGCACATTCATTGACTTTGTTTCTGGTTTTGGACATATGGAGGTATCGGAAGGGTCCAGTCAATTACCCACAACTCGTTTTGATGGAGGGAAAGTGGAAAAAGTGGGCGAATTTCAATCACCCACAACTCGTTTTGATGGAGGGAAAGTGGAAAAAGTGGGTGAATTTCAAAGATAGCAGGTCAATTGACTCAGCTAGTAGACCTGTTAACTTCCATTGGGCAAGGATTAGCATCACTCCTGGCCTCTGCACCTATTCCGTGTAACCAGGAAGTGATGGCACATGGCAGATTTCAGAGCACTGCATCCGTTGGGTCAGCAAACAAGGTTTTGGTGGAACTCAGGTCCCAATGGTTTAATTCAACAAGGAATGGATGATTTTGCCCATACCCCTAATATCTTGAATGTATCTGGTAGCGGAGAGGAACGTCCTGGTTCAGCAGTGCGGAATACTGGTGAAAATTGTGATAATGTTGACTTAAATTCCTGGCTGTTCAGGAAGCTGTTTTTAACTAGTGGAATGCTTACTTTGTACTTTGCTTACTTTAGTTTGTAAATACACTGACCTTGGAAACTTATCAGAATACTTTACTTAAATTACATCATGCTATGTTTAAATATAAGACTTTGGAATTAGATAATTTATATTTAAAGGAATGTATCACTCTCTGCATTGTACTGAAGGGTTTAAGAGTGTTTAAATACATGAACAAAGTTGAAATGGGATCTGACTTTTATAAAAAATTAATATCTATTTTTGATCGTTGTGGGTTGGACATTGTAAAGGCCTTCATTAAGAATAACGAGCGGGAAATGGTCAGTTTGGTTTAGTGTATTAAAAAATGTAACTTGTCTGTTATTAATCATTTATTGTTTACTGTAGACCATAAGGGTGAAAGGTTGGTATAATAGTTAAGGTGTTTACCGTACAGACATTTGATTCTCACGTTGGGTAATCGGCTAGGCTTAAAATGGCCCACAAGGTTAGTTAGCCAAGTTCTAATCTATGAACACTTTGATTTAAGGCACCAGATTGATGAAAAATGCAATGTTATTATGAATAGGAAATTCAAAACACTGGATAGGGATATTAAGGAATATCAGGAAGGGAAGAGTTATCCACCACCTAAGGCTAATGATAGTGTACATCGTTATGGTAGGGAATTACATAAATCTACCTTTAGGGATGGTGGCTATGTACAGGGTGGCCATGAAGAGAAACTAGCTGAGCACCCAGGGTGGGGAAGGTCGAGCATCTAGGGACCCTTTAGAGTATCTCTTTCCCCTGAGGTCCAAAAGACTCAAGAACAAAACCCCTCAGTTTTATCAGTAGAATTACTATCAGGGGGGGATGGGCCCAGTTGGGAGGGGGAGAGGGAGGCAGCTGGTGGATATGTTGAAGAGTTGCCTATTTTGAAGGACAATTGTAAAATAAGTTTGGGGAGATTTAATATTTTTAATTATAGTAGTTTGGATGTGGCTAGGGAACATTTTCAGTTGTTTTTAAAAAGGTTTTAAGTTTATCCCCAGGAGGAGTGATCTAAGAAATGTAATTTTGGATGTAAAAATGTTTATTAGTAAATTTAATTTGGAATTATTGTTTGGTGATACCAATCTGGGAAGATCCTGTGATGTATTAAAGAAATCAAAGCATGATCAATCCCCCCTTGCATCCACAATTGAGAAATTTAGAATTATTATTAGAGAGGGACATTACACAAGGAGTTATTGGTAATAGGTTTAAAAACAATTTTACCAAATCTGAGATGAAGGTGTTAAATAATTTAAGAGCTAATCAAAATCTGAGGATGTTGGAGCTGGATCGGGGGGGGGGGGTGTTTCATGTTGGACAAGATAATATACAAGGCTAAAATGACCGAAATACTACAAGATGGTTCAAAATATAGTAGGGTAAATATTAATTAAATAAATATTGCTTACAGGATGATAGAGTTGGTATTAAAGGAATTATTTGATGAGGGAACAATCGATTATGAAACCTATAGGTATTTAGGGAATGATAAGCCTAAAGTCTCTTCTATATTCAGAATACCTAAGGTACCCAAGGACCCTGATGACCCACCCCTTTCACCAACTGTAGCAGCAGAAGGCTCCAAAACTGCCCCTTAACCAAATACTTTGATTATAAAATCAAAAGTGTTTGGCAAGGGGCTGGGAATATCTTACAGGATTCTTGGGATTTCCTCAAAAACATTAAACCTAAATTTTTTTCGGAAGATTTGTTTTTTGTTACCATCAATGTGGTAGACTGGAAGATTTTCTGCCCATAGAATGAGCAAGGAATTTTCTGACAATGATGTTTATGTATGTTTAGAGTTAGCCAAATTGGTATTAACCAATAACTTTGTATTTTGAAGGTTAATTTTTTTCACCAGGTTAAAGGAGTTGCCATGGGGGCCAGTTGTGCCCCCATTTAGGTAAACATCATTTTATCCATTTGGGTGCAGAAATTCATTATTCACTCTCAATACGCCCCCTCTTGGAGGATGTATAGGAGATATTTGGATGACATTTGTCTCCAGTGGATGGAAAGTTTGGACAAGCTCGAAGAATTTATTGAATATATTTCCAGTATCACCGAGTTTTTAAAATTTACATATAAAGTTACGTTTGACTGTATGGATTACTTGAATGTATCCTTACAAAAAATGGCAGGATATTTTAAGTCCACAATCTATAGAAAGGTGACTTTCTACAATTCCTATATTTGTTTTTCTAGTGTACATCCCCTATTTCAAAAAAGGGGGACTGTAAAAGGGCAATTTGTTTGAGCTAGTCGTAGGTTTTGTTTGTAATTAAAAAAACAAGTAAAATGCCACCATTGAAGCAGTGAGAAAACTATAAAGCAAGTAAGAAAAGAAGTATCAGTATCAGTATTAGTAGGATACAGAAAAGGGAACAGATCATCAAAATGCTTAGAAAGATGTAGAAGATATGAAATGGGATGAAGTAACAGCCAAAGAAAGTGAGACAAAATTAAGAAAAGCTCCTAATTGAAAACCCCCAGGTTGAGATGCAGTACCTAACTTCTAGCTAAAAGTATTAACATCTTTACATGAATATTTAGCCCTGAGTAACAATTACTTATGTGTGCCCCTGGAGCAGACACGAACCCGGTTAGCAACAAGAGAATGGTACTTCTCCTTCACAGTACACCTGCAAGCCAACAAACCCGGTTAGCAACAGGAGAATGGTACTTCTCCTTCACAGTACACCTGCAAGCCAACAAACCCGGTTAACAACAGGAGAATGGTACTTCTCCTTCACAGTACACCTGCAAGCCAACAAACCCGGTTAGCAACAGGAGAATGGTACTTCTCCTTCACAGTACACCTGCAAGCCAACAAACCCGGTTAGCAACAGGAGAATGGTACTTCTCCTTCACAGTACACCTGCAAGCCAACAAACCCGGTTAGCAACAGGAGAATGGTACTTCTCCTTCACAGTACACCTGCAAGCCAACAAACCCGGTTAGCAACAGGAGAATGGTACTTCTCCTTCACAGTACACCTGCAAGCCAACAAACCCGGTTAGCAACAGGAGAATGGTACTTCTCCTTCACAGTACACCTGCAAGCCAACAAACCCGGTTAGCAACAGGAGAATGGTACTTCTTCTTCACAGTACACCTGCAAGCCAACAAACCCGGTTAGCAACAGGAGAATGGTACTTCTCCTTCACAGTACACCTGCAAGCCAACAAACCCGGTTAGCAACAGGAGAATGGTACTTCTCCTTCACAGTACACCTGCAAGCCAACAAACCCGGTTAGCAATAGGAGAATGGTACTTCTCCTTCACAGTACACCTGCAAGCCAACAAACCCGGTGAGCAACAGGAGAATGGTACTTCTCCTTCACAGTACACCTGCAAGCCAACAAACCCGGTTAGCAACAGGAGAATGGTACTTCTCCTTCACAGTACACCTGCAAGCCAACAAACCCGGTTAGCAACAGGAGAATGGTACTTCTCCTTCACAGTACACCTGCAAGCCAACAAACCCGGTTAGCAACAGGAGAATGGTACTTCTCCTTTACAGTACACCTGCAAGCCAACAATCCCGGTTAACAACAGGAGAATGGTACTTCTCCTTCACAGTACATCTGCAAGCCAACAAACCCGGTTAGCAACAGGAGAATGGTACTTCTCCTTCACAGTACACCTGCAAGCCATCCTGAGAGCTGTGGGCCAATAACTTGGGCAAAATGGAAACTGTATGCTGGAATTGATTTAGATAGAAGTTTATAGTTATTAAATGAAATTAATTATGACAATAGAACAGAGAGGTAATTAAAGACATCCAAGTGGATATATTTGCTTAGTTTAGCAGAAGCATTTCAGAATAAAGGAAGAATGGAAATCAAAACAGAAGTAGAGAAAACTCAGACAGCAAATGAAAATGCCAAAAACTAAAACAAAAATATATATATAAGGAAAAGGATCAGATGACAGGGAAAGCAAATTGGAGCATCTACAGATGTAGTTACAAGCTCAGAGATGTTCTGAAACAACTTCTTGTTGACCAAGATCTGACACAGTAATGGTTAAGAAGAGGTGAAGTGAAACCAAAAAATGAAAGACTCATAATTGCAGCTCAGAGTAGAGGAATGTGTACATTGTTGGTCTACAGAGATCACTAAGACTGTGGGAGAATCAGAAGAATGCAGATTCTGTAAAACAGAAACTTGAAATAGTTTCACATTTCATTGTGGAGTGCAATACAGCCATGACAAGGGCTCTGTATACAGAATTTTAGAATAATGTAGCAAGACTACTGTAATGAGGATTGTGCAAACACTACAATATAGATGTAAAGGAAAAACATTGGAAATATGAAACACAAAGCATTATAGAGAAGGATAAAGTTTATATCACATGGGATCACCCATTACCAATAGTTCAAAAAATAGATGCAAGAAAAGTATATATAGTAGTTAATGAAAAAAAAAAAGATAAAATAGCATTGATCTTTGAAACTGCTACACCCACTGATTACAGTGTCTTACATACACTGGAACATTCCACCCTTAAAATACGAAGATTTGCAAGAAAGAAATGAGAGCAATGTGGAGGAAAGATACCCAGACAGTTCCAATAGTAATAGAAGCAACACAACTAATGAAAAAGAATTTCCAATTGTACTTAAATATGCTATAATTACAGGTAACCCTGTTCATACTTCAGAAGGAGGCAATTCTGGGCACATTGAAGGTACTGAAAAGAGTATTCTTGGCTAAAATCAAAGATTGAAACAATAGTAATTTCATTAAATCTAATCATACCATCATCAGTTTAAGTAATGTATTTTCCTTCTTAGAATGTATTCAAAAAAGTATATTTTCTAACTAGAACAAAAAGGAATACAGTATATTGGGCATATATCTCTAGATAAGCTAATGCATAAATGCAGGAAATAGCGTATCACATGATACACATTCAGTTTCTCTTAATACACAATGGATGCTAGCTAAACACATAGACTGGTTAGCAATAGTCTTACAAATTCCATGTTAAAACAACTATGATATAAACTTAATTATTTCAGGACATGACAGACAGACAGATTGAAAAGTTTATTTACTTCTACACATGGCAATAGAACAAGTCTGTGGCAGTAATGAAATAATAGTATGTAATGGAAGAATGATTTGCATTCTGCTGCAATGTTAAATATGTGATATGCATTTTCAGCACCATAAAGCAAAAAGATAGTGAGTCCAAACAAAAAAAAATTAAAAAAAAGTGAAACAGCAGGGACACTAAATATTCTACACAATGAATGAAAGCTTGCACTGTAACTGGCACATTTGTGGAGTCTGTGGCTGATAAAAGTGCATTTTGTGAATGTATCTGGGACAAAGTACCACTAATACCAAAATATTAAATATGACGTGTTTTATATACAGTGACATGGAGTAACACAGAATTCTAGGTAGGAAATCAATTAGGATATAGTACAGTAGTTCATATAGTATTCAGTCTATAGATGAGGCTGTATGGATGTCTTGTAGAAGCAATAGCACATACAGGTAGATTACTGACTTCTATGCCATTGGCAAATAAAAGATGATCACTCCTACCTGTTCAGAAAGAATGTCTTGTTTGTTTTGTAAGATAACATTAATTTCAGTCAGTGACTTGAGCTAACAGAATTATAATTCATTGTCTTGCACCAGCAATTAAAATAATGTTTCTGTCTTTTTGTCCTGTGGGACCCAAGGTCAGGGTCCAGCTTTGGTGAGAAAAATCAGAAGGTGTTTATCTTATGCAAATAGAACTTGAAATAGAAGTTAGTAACATGGTATTTAATAAATGGAAATCTACAAGCATGCTCATGTAATTCCAGTTAATAGCTGAACTGTAAAATATGAAAGCCTCATTAATGAGTACTTCCCTTAGCCTGGCTCCATGATGCAGAGGGATGGATGCCTGACTGTGACCTAGGCAACTGGGATTTAATTAGCTGCCTCTGCACTGGACGAGCTGGGGGGGGGGGGCAAGAGATTCCTTTATAAAAAGTGGGGAACAGCTTCCATTACTTCAGGGCTGGGCAATGCTGTTTGCTAGCATTGTCCCTTGTGGAAGGGACTGAAGGATAACCCTTGCAGTCAGCCCATTGTATAGTCCTCTTCCCTGCATTTGCATGGAGATAGTCCCATAAGCAGAAACACTTGAGACACCCATGGTGGCTGCCCTAATGATGGCACCTCTTGTCCATCAATTGATCAGCTGGTTGGGACAGAAATGATGAGCAGCAGGCAGCAAGGGCACATGTTGTGAAAAAAAAATGATTGCTTGCTTTAAGTTAAAAATAATACAGTCCTTTAAGGATGAGCTTGGGTATTTTGAATCATACCAGTACACAAAGATCTTGCTTTAACCATTTATTTTACAACATCCTTTGAAAAATTAAGAAAACGTATGTTCTGACTAACTCTAGCATATGACTAACAATCTAATTCTTTGCAGACCGCAAACTGAAGCAGGTTTCAACGTGCATGAATAACTGAGCAGATGTCAGATATACTTGGATAACAGCCAAGATCCTTGGCTCCAAGGCTACTCGCTGCATCCTGTAAAATGCAGTTTAGAAAGAAATTCATTTTGTGTGTGTGTGTGTGTGTGTGTGTGTGTGTGTGTGTGTGTGTGTGTGTGTGTGTGTGTGTGTGTGTGCGTGTGCATGCTTGCTCATGTGTACATACTGCAAGATGGAGGATAGAATTCTATACTGATTTTAAAATGAAAGCCATTTCAGTTTTAGTTTTCTTCAACATTCCATCCAAAAATTAATTTCATCATAAGTAGTCATATTTAACCTGCTTACTTGCTGTCATACATGCAATCTCCATCTCCATTAAAAGTATCTTGTACCTTTATTATTTGCAAGATAGAAGACCGATCCTAAGGCCTCAGTGAATGATGGCTTGGTATTTCTCTGTTTTGCCCCTTTTTATGTTTATTAGTACAAATCATCTGAGCTGTCCTCCATATAACAATCATAAAATTTTTAGTGTCAAAGTAATTGGCCAGGGTACTAGACTTTGGGTTTAAGCACCCTTATGTGAAATTAACATTAAATTTGCTTCCGTTTAAGTTAATCTTAAAGAAAAGACTGGTAAGAGGTGACCTGTGTCTGGCAGACAAGGCATCCTCTGACCCATTACTGATGGATTTACTGAATATCAGCTAGTAAAATGGCATCAGAAATGCTTACTGTAGGGATCTAAAGGTCTTGTACAATATCAACAGAATGGTTTGTAGTGATAGGTATATCTCACAAAGGATACTGCTGCTGTGGAACAGACTCCTCATCCACATAAAACAAAGTTCATCCCTGTCCACATTCAAGCCCAACTTAAATCTATAGATGGTTCATAGGTTTATAGGTAGGTACTAGGCTATTGGCCCTAGGGCCTATATAAGCCTACACAAAAAGGTTCCCTGGCTTTTGCCACCCAAGAAAATTATTTTTCTGTGTCCCTGTCGAACAGAGCCACAGAAGTGATTCCCCGGGTGAATTTCCTATTTCCCATCCAATCATCAAGATTTTTCTTGAAGAATGCTAATGAGGAGCTCTGTTTGACATAGATAGTTATTCTGCTCCAGAGTATGGGAAGTCTCTGGGACAGGAATCTAGCCCTCCAGCATGTTCTGTTTATTGTGATGACAAGGTTTAGGTCCCTAGAGAGTGTAGCTCGGAGGCATTGTGATTTCTTTAAGTGGAGCATGTCCAACAGCTCTGGGTTTGACATAGCTTTGTATGTTAGGCAGAGATCACCTCAGGAGTAGGCGATATGCGATGGAATAAAGCTGGAGTTTTTTGAGATGGTCTGCATAGGGCATCAGTTTGAGGCCAGTAATCCTCTTTGTGAGGTATTTCTGCAGCCTTTCCAGTTGTTGTAGATGTCTTGTGGGGTACATACCAAAAGGGGCGTTGTACTCTATAATGGGTCTAATGAGTGACGAGTAGAGGGGAACAATGACCTCTTTTTTCCTGGTTGAGAAACCTTTTTTGATGGTGTGCCACGTAGAAGGATTTCCTGACTACTGTGGTGATGTGATTATCAAAGGAGAGACTACTGTCCACCTGTGTCCCAAGGTCTCTTATCACACTTTCAGTGTTAAGTAGACCACCACCTATGTGGTAGTTCATGGGTTCATGGGATGGTAAATAGACAATTAACCCCAGAACTGTATCCTGTACTACTAATGCAAAGAGGCAGCTGCTAAATGATTCCATGCATGGGTTGGTGGGGAGGTCCCCTCACGTTATCTATGATATGATCACAGTTATTCTCATTGGGGAAATATATAACTATCAACCATGGGATGTGTAAGGCCAATCTATAACCAAATGGGACAGGTTATTTCAAACTCAAAAGGGAAATTGGCTTAAAATGACCCACAAGGGCAGCTAGCCTAGTACTTACCTATGAACCTATAAAATACATTATATAGCCACGAGCACTTTTGATACTTACTTGCTGCCTAATAATTAAACTTTGTGACCACTGTATGTGCATTTTAACACACCTCTATCATGCTGGTCTTTTGTGTGCCCCATAAATGCCCACCAACCTCTCCCAGGCACCTTTCTCAGATACCAAAACATTAGTCACCCAAAATGCACATACTTTAAATGACCATGATCTAGCCTAATATCTAATATAATATTCAACAAACTTGTTTAACAATTGAATCTGCATATGTATTGACCAACATCCCTTTGCAGCTCTCACAAATAGTTAATGTTTCAAAGTTCCCATAATTTGAGGTCTAGTTAAGCTGTCCCCTCCCCCCATTTAATTATCAATACAAACATTCTTCCCAGTTTCTCTAATCTCTCTTAAAGGTTTTCAGACTACTCATTCATGTCCACTTTCTGCACGTTACAAAAAAAATCAAAATCTCCAAAAATGTTATGCCTTTGTTTTGGCTTCACATGAACAGGCACATTGTCCTACTCACAAAGAAAACTTCTCTCCAACTTGATAAAGGCCTATTGACCTCCATTGTGAGTAGCCAGAGAACCTTTCCAAAGGATCAGCATTGATCTGATCTGGTAGTTGATGAAAAGGGTTAAGACTGTGAGCTGTTAAGGAGCACATGATGGCCCATGGTTTGATTCCCTCAGCCTTCACTTATCTGCTGTGTGACTTTACTGTAGTGAAGTGCTTCTTTCATAGGTTCATAGGTAGGTACTAGGCTATCGGCCCAAGGGCCTATGTAAGCCTAGCCAACAAGGTTCCCTGGCTTACGCCGCCCAAGAAAGTTAATTTCCTGTGCCCCTGTCAAGCAGAACCACAGAAGTGATCCCCGGGGTGTATTTCCTATTTCCCATCCACTCATCAAGATTTTTCTTGAAGAGTGCTAATGAGGAACTTTGCTTGACATAGATGGGTAGTTCCAGAGTATAGGAAGTCTCTGGGACAGGAATCTATCCCTCCAGCATGCCCTGTTTATTGTGGTGACAAGGTATAGGTCCCTAGAGCATGTAGCTTGGAGGGATTGGGATTTCTTAAGGTGTAGCATGTCCAACAGCTTTGGGTTTAACGTAGCTTTATATGTTAGGCAGTGATCTCCTCGGAGTAGATGATATGCTACAGAGTAAAGCTGGAGTTTTTTGAAACGGTCAGTGTAGGGTATCTGTTTGAGGCTAGTAATCTTCTTTGTGAGGTACTTCTTTGGCCTTTCCAGCTGCTGCAGATGTCTTGTGAGGTACATTCCAAAAGGGGCATTGTACTTTATAAAGGGTCTAATGAGTGCCGAGTAGAGGGGAACAATGACCTCTTTTTTCCTGGATGAGAACCCTTTTGTGATGTGGTGTGCCACATAGAAGGATTTCCTGGCTACTGTGGTGATGTGACTATCAAAGGAGAGACTACTGTCCACCTGGGTCCCAAGGTCTCTTATCACACATTTGGCATTAAATAGACTGCCGTTTATGTGGTAGTTCATGGGTACAGAGTTTTTACCAAAGGGGATGACAATGCACTTTTTAGCATTGAGCTTAAGGCCATGCCTCTGACACCAGGCATCTGTCTCAGTGAGACCCTTCTGTAGGATGTTCACATCATTTGGGGACTCGACTATGGCTCTTAGTTTGCAGTCATCTGTGAACTTTGTTAGCCAGAGGCCTTCTGTGTTAGCCTGTACTTCAGAGAAGTAGACACCAAACAGTAGAGGTTCCAGGACTGAACCCTGTGATACTCCATTTGTCACTGGTTTGAAGTCAGATTTGGAGTCTGCAAACCAGTGACAAGTAGATACCAAACAGGAGAAGTCCCAGGACTGAACCCTGTGATACTCCACTTGTCACTGGTTTGAAGTCAGATTTGGAGTCTGCAACTTTTACAGTGTGGGTTCTGTCAGTGAGCCAGTTGGCAACCCATCTTGTGACAAAGGGATTTATACCTAGTTTAGTGAGTTTAGCTATAATTCCAGAATGTGGGATGGTGTTGAAAGCCTTGGCAAGGTCAAGATAGGCTGTGTGAACCACCTTAGCCTCGTCTGTGGCTTTGGTGACTGCCTCAAAGAAGTCTATCAGGTTCAGAAGGCATGATCTGTCTTTCCTAAACCCGAACTGGGTGGTGTCCAACGTTTGGAGGTTACCAATGTCTTTGTTTATGAGTTCCATGATGATACGTTCCATGGCTTTGCAGACCAGGCTCATCAGGCTAATAGGGTGACAGTTCCCAGGATCAGTGGTGGCTCCCCCTTTGTGGAGTGGGATAACTGTTGCTGTGCGCCATTCAGTGGGCACAAAGCCTGATGTGAGACTATGATTGAACATGGTGGGGAGCCAGTTAATTCTGAAGTTTGTGTAAAACACAGTCTGGGATGTTGTCCGGTCCCATGGATGCTGTGTGTTTGGTTTTAGGGAGTGCAGTTTTTACCTGCATAGATGTGATTACAGGGACTCTGCATTCTTCCTGCATAGATATGGGCCCTTTAGGGGGTGAGAGGGGGGTAAAGTTAGCACTGAACCTATCTGCCAGGATGTTGGCAGTATCAGTTGGTTCTGTAATTTACATGCCGTTGTGCTGTAACTCAGAGGAGATCTAGGTGTTGCCATTGTGATTCTTTACACAGCTATAGAATGCTTTGTGGTTGCCCTTAGAATCAGTGGTGATTTTGTTTTCATAGCTAGCTTTGGAGGATCTTATAAAAGATCTCAGCTTCTTACTGGGATGACCAGGCAGCTCCTCCACTTATGGGATTTTAATCTCTTTTGCAACAGTTTCTTCCTTCTGTTGTAGAGTTTGTTTATGGCAGGGGACCACCAGATTGGCTTCCTTTTTTTGGAGGATAGCATCTTGGTTCTGTTTAGGATAGCACGATCCATGCAATTGTGTAAATGCTTATAGAGTGCATTTGTGTAGAATTCAGCAGTCGTAACTGTATTGTCCATCTGCATGGGTGTCATGAAGTTCACCACTTCTGTCTTAAGAAGCATGAAGTTGGCTTTGGAGAAATTTTTTCCATGGTTTCCTTAATGGTGGGTGGGAGCGGGATGTGAATATCTAGGGTGATTAGCTTATGGTCAGATCTGACCAATGAGGAGTTGATTTCAGGTGTGGAAAACAGGTCACTCATGTTGGTAATGACTAGGTCTAGGATATTGTTGTCCCTGGTGGGGGTGTGGATAAGTTGATCCAGGGCATTGGAATTTATGAATTCCAGAAAGCATTGAGCAAAGGAGTTGTTACATGAGTAGTTTTCCTAGTTAATGGTGGGGTAGTTGAAATCGCCCATTATTAGGGTGTTTGGTTGAACCCTAATATTTTCCAGTATATCAAGAAAAGAGGAGTGGGAATCCTGGGGCATGGTGCAGGATCTGTAGCAAGCTACAATTTGGATTGCAGTTTTTCCCAGAGTTAGTTCCACTTGGATAACCTCGGATGCATTATGCTGTGCAACTAGCCTGGAGGTGTGGATATCTTTAATGAATATGGACACACCTCTGCCTTTGGTGTTCTAGTCCAGGTTAGATGGCCAAAAAGTGTAGTATGAGTTATAGCTTGGTAATGCAGGGGTGCTCTCTAGAGCCTTGAATCAGGTCTCAGTCACTGCACAGACTTGGATGTTCCCCATTTTAAGGAGTGCCTCGAGTGAGTGCATTTTGAGATTTAGACTTCTAGCATTGAGTAGCATGACCTTCAGTTTTTGCTTGTCTGTTCCTGCTACAGTGGTGAATTTGTCATTTGAACCTTGCTAAAAAAGGCACTATAGGGGCGGCAAGAGCCTTAGCCAGTATCCAGAATCCCATGGGCGACAGGTGCAGGTCATCCTTGGCAAAGCATCATGGTCTGTCGACCATGTTGTCCCAGGCAGACAGATACTGGATCCCCTAAGAATAACACCAGAAGCTTAGCCAATTGTTGAAGTCAATAATTTTGTCCTTGTACTGCGTTATCATTCTGAGCAATGGCAGGATGCTACTCAGGGCTAGGGTCATACCTGCCTGGGCTACAAGATCGGAGAGCTCTTCCATGTCTCTTTTTATGTAGTCCAGGGAGGTACATCTCAGGTCATTCACACCAACATGGACAATGACAGAGTCATATTTGTACTTGTTGTGGAGTGACCTGAGTGCATGGGTTATGTGGCGGATCCTGGCACCCAACAGGCAGCTGACAGTAACCTTGCCTGGTGAGTGAGATATCAGTGTGCCTGACTATAGAGTCACCTATGACTAGTGTGTTAGGTACGTTGGTTTGCCTTATGGGCCATGGTTTATTGGCACACTGAGTCTGTGCACTATATGTCATTTGGGTTGTGTTGAGGGGGTGGAGGTTGCTTGTGTTTCTGCTTTGGAGGTCTTTGTTGCTTGAGCAGATTATTATTGAGAGCCTCTGCAAATGTTTTTGTGTTTCTGTGTGTGGATTTTGGTGGTGCAGGTTTAGTGGGACTATGTGATGAGTGTAGTGTGGTGCAATTGTTTACCTTCTCCTCTTGACTGTCAGGTTCAGTCTTAGTTGGAGAGAGTTTTACCTCCAGTTTGGCTAGATAAGTGCACCTCTCACAGGTTGTTGTGTTGGGTGGTAGGAGGAGAGGGTTGTCTGTGCACATGAGGCAATTGCTACATTGCCTCAAGATGCCCATATTCATCAGCTAGACAGGAGAGAACACTGGGAGCTGACCCTTGGACATGCCTGAATAAAAAACTACTTTCCTCTAGACAAGTGAGGAAAGTGAGTATAAGAGCTGCTTTTCTCTAAGCAAGTGAGGAAGTACAAAAACTGTTTTCCTCTAGGTAAAGAGGAAGGTTGAGTGCTGTAGTAATTTGTAGCTTAATTAATGCTAGCACATTCTGAACAAGTGCTGAGCACGAATGAGCAAATTCAAGTGCTGAAACTAAGAATCTGTATCTGGATCTTGTGGTAGATAGGCTACGTAGTGCTTACAACTCCTACTGATAAGCTAGAAGGCTCCATCCAACACAGAATGGCTTGGGGGACTTTCCCTTTTTTTTTTTTCAGTGGAAGCGATGGGGGTGGCAGGGGGCATGGATCTAACTGTAATACGTCATATTACAGTAAAGTCTTTTCTGTCTGTCTTTTTTTAAATTACAATAACATTTTATGTTTTTTATTTATTTATTTATTCCTCTTCAGTGGAGCTAGGAGGAGGTGGGGGCATGGCTCTAATTGTAGTAAGCCATTCCCTACAATATAGTGATCAGCTAATTACAGTGAAGTTGCTTTTCCTGGTAAGTAAAGTTCATGCATATTGCTTTATACATTCTTTCATTTTAACATTGTATGAGGTGTCCAGCCTTCAAACAATAACTCTATGAATGTATGTTAAAATATAAGGCTAAATGTCCAGCAATCATATACCACAATTGCCTCATATTCTAATGCGATGACTAAGAGTTATGTGAAGTTTGTTTGAATTTCTCCCATCTTTTCTAAAGATCATTTTTCTGTCCCTATTTTCTATTGGAATTAAAAGCACATTCCAAGACTTTAGGAAAATGCACCTGCTATCAGTCTGTTCATACAAAGTAACATCTTCTTACCCCACTTCCCTCTGCAGTGCTTCTTCTGACACTACTCTTCATTGTTATTCTTTCAAAATACAACTTAGATATTCACTCAGTATATAATGTCAGATATCCACTTAGTATATAACGTCAGATATCCACGCAGTATATAATGCACGTTTAGGCAGTGTTTTGTCTTTATATTCTCTAGCCAGGTCTGATACTCGCTTTGTATATAATGCATGTTTATATTGCATTTTGCCTTTCAATTTGTATATAATGTCATGTAAATTTAAGTTTTGATATTCCCTCAAACTCTCTTAACGTTTCATATAATTAGATTATACACTGATTAACACTACTTAAATACAGCAATACAAACCCATTCAATCAATAAAGCTTGTAAGTAAAAAACTAATGTCTTTCAGCTTTTCCCAGTTAGGGGTCGCCAAAGCGGAACTCCTGATAACCATCATTTATTTTAAAATATGTTTAAGTAATATCCTCATAAGCAATATAAGTTATATCCCTTATATTACTAAGCAATATAAGGCCTAAATATTTCAATGTTTTAAAGTCGCAATTATGTGTCTGATTCTCTATTATGGATTGAGCCAAATATTCATTTATTTATACTGTATTAATTTTCACTGCAATAAATTTAAGTTTTGATATTCCCTCAAACTTAACGTTTCATGTAATTAGATTATACACTAAATAACACTACTTAATAACAACAATACAAACCATTCAATCAGTAAAGCTTGTTACTGATAACCATCATTTATTTTAAAATATTCTAGTCTGTCTTGTTTTGTATATTTTGCTGAGTTCTATTGTTAATGAAATTAGGAGACATGAGAGGGGACAACATTGATTAGTTCCTTTTGTTATATTTATTGATTGTGAGGTAAAAACTTTATCTTAATATATGTGTGTGTGTTGTCATATAAATTATTAAAATTTGAAAAGATTTTGGGAGCCTAGTTAATTCTAATATTTTAAACAAGTATTTGTATTTTAAAGAATCAACAGCTTTTTCTATAGCTAAACTAATTACTGATATAAAGTTATACTCTTGATATCTTCTATTTTGTGTTCAGATTATGTTGGCATTATTAATCTACCAGTTAAAATTGACATAAATATTTTGTAATCTAACAAATACCAATGTTACCATCAATGGGTAGTTGTCACAAGCAGTAGAACATTTGATGTCACAGGTACTGGAAAGACTGGACAGTGAAGGATAGGAATAACTGGCCAGTATCAGCTTGCCCATCGTGGAAAAGTGAGACAGCTCATCTCTTTACATTAGTAACATGAAGCTTCAGGAGTAGAAGAGTATTGTCCGAAACAAGACACCTATTGTGCCCACAATGCACAGAAGTAAGCTGACCAGTGGGGTGATGCATATGCATGACAGTGAATATGCACCTCCCTGGAAGTAGCAGCTATGGAACATGCACGCTGCTGTTGAAGTTAGACAGTCTGCACCTCCCTAGAAGTAGCAGATATGGAGCATGCCAGCTGCTGTTGAAGTTAGAAAGTCTGCACCTCCCTAGAAGTAGCAGCTATGGAGCATGCCAGCTGCTGTTGAAGTTAGACAGTCTGCACCTCCCTAGAAGTAGCAGCTATGGAGCATGCCAGCTGCTGTTGAAGTTAGACAGTCTGCACCTCCCTAGAAGTAGCAGCTATGGAGCATGCCAGCTGCTGTTGAAGTTAGACAGTCTGCACCTCCCCAGAAGTAGCAGCTATGGAGCATGCCAGCTGCTGTTGAAGTTAGACAGTCTGCACCTCCCTAGAAGTAGCAGCTATGGAGCATGCCAGCTGCTGTTGAAGTTAGACAGTCTGCACCTCCCTAGAAGTAGCAGCTATGGAGCATGCCAGCTGCTGTTCAGGATAGACAGGACTGCTCTCCCTTTTGGGGTAGAAATGAACCAGAGGACTGTTACAATGATGAAGGCACAAATGTGCCTGTTAGGTGTGGGAAGTATAGGAAGTATAAGCCATTAGGCACTAGCCACTAGTCAGATTCTGGAGATTGCTGTGTGTGTGTGTGTGTGTGTGTGTGTGTGTGTGTGTGTGTGTGTGTGTGTATGTATATATATATATATATATATATATATATATATATATATATATATACTGGCATGTTGACATCAGTATTTTTGATATTTTGATGACTTTTTCTGGATGACAATGGGTGCTTGCATTAATTTAACCATACCTGTATATATGTATGCCATTTCATCGAAAACTCAATTCATTCCCTCCAGCCCCAGTGTGGAAGGCTGTGTCCTGCACCCCACCCAAAATTATATGTAGTAATTACTCCATGGTTACACTGCAGTGGAAGAAAGAGAAAAATTCTGGAAGTACTCCCCCAACTTGCATAGCCCAGCACACTGAAAAAAGCAAACTGTAATATTACTTACACATCTTTAACTAAAATCATACCAGTGATCAAAAACTCCTTCTGCAATGTACAAAAACAACTGTTATGATTTTTTTTGTTTCACTATTTTATATGAAAGATTTTCAGTTAGTTAAGTTTTAATGAGTTAACTTTATACGAGTTGAGTGTTCAATGAAATTATAACATACCCACACACACACACGCACACATGCACACACATATATATATATATATATATATATATATATATATATATATATATATATGTATATATATAATATTGAAACCCCAAAAAATTGGGAACCTCTTGCACCTTCCACATCCCTTACCACTCATATATATTTTAACCTTCTATGAGTTGAGTGTTCAATATATACCAATCTGGCATCACACAACAGAGATGAAAGGGCAAATTCC
This sequence comes from Protopterus annectens, assembly GCF_019279795.1. Taxonomy (NCBI): domain Eukaryota; kingdom Metazoa; phylum Chordata; order Ceratodontiformes; family Protopteridae; genus Protopterus; species Protopterus annectens. Next base: position 1,971,358,648 of record NC_056741.1, read on the forward strand.
TATTTTCAGTATTTTGAATTTTCAATCAAATAAATCAAATATATATATATATATATATATATATATATATATATATATATATATATATATATATATTACTGTGTAAAAGAACAAACACTGTTATTAGATTATTTTGGATCTACTTGCTAGCCTGTAAGTCTCCTTCTATTCAATTCAGCCTCATTTTGATCTAATAAATGTATTTGATTCTTTTATACAGTTGGTGAGTTTATTATTGTCTTCAAGTGCTGGAGTTTGGTGTCATTTGTCTACATTTTCTCTATGCACTGAATTGGACTGTTTTGTAATTCTGTGTGCTTTTCTGGTGTTGCATTTAATTTATAATCTATATTCAGTAATGAAAGTGGTCTAAAAGAGGACTGTAAGTTTGGAGCTTAATCTTATTTTAGTATTAATTTAATGGTGTGTATTTACACCCAAAAAAATGAAAAATGTATATTTTAATTAATAAAAAGAGAACATGTTCAGGAAATAGGTAATACATCTCTTTATTTTCTTTTAGGTTTTCATTTTGTCTGTTTGCTTGTGCAGTAGAAAAAGGTTTCAAAATAAAAACCTCATCTGCCTCCAAAAATAGAATCCCCTTTGTACTTTTAACTTAGCAGTGTTTTAGGTCTTCTTGTATTGAAAGTCTTATCACATTGTTTTATTTTATTTTTGTATCAGGTAGCAATGCACCCTGCAAATATTTTTTAAGAGTATCTTATAATATAATATTGCTTGAAATGTATGAAGTGGAAGTCACTTATGTTACATTGTTTGTTTCACAGGGGAATGACACCGTAATGCTCGGATTGAAATCTCAGTCTCCTAGTGAGAGACAGAAAGAGAGAGGGGGGAGATTTTCATTAGCTGTCATAAATCACTCCTCTTCAGAAATTCAGTGATATCTGAGAGAGAATAATAAAATTAGGGTGTGAGGAAACAAATTACCCCCCCCCCTTGTGAATGCAAAATAATTTTCACTGCAAAAGCACTTTTTAAGATTTTTGTAACTGTAGCAATGAACTTATGAATTTATTCTACTCAAGCTGAGGGTTCTGTGGAATTGTCACTGAGAAACTGTACTCTGAGCTGTGCAGCTTTATGAGAATGTAACAGGCCCTTACTGGGGTTCTTTAGGATGTGCTTGAAGGGGTCTTGTAATGGACCATACATAAACCAGTTCTGTCCTATCATATATCCACAAATGTCTTGCTCTGTCTGCAAGACAAATTGTATTTCCTTTACAGTAGAAGGATAACACGAAAATTTCCCTTTCATTGCTAAAATAAGAGCGTTTAAGAATAGTAGAGAAATTCACACCTGTTTACAAAAAGTCTAAGAATTCTGATGACTGGGGCATATTTCCCTTGCTGCAAAAAGATATTTCCTGATATTACATGTAATCCACTTTATCCTTCTTTCCCCCCCAGGAATAGACAGACCCCCCAGCTAGGAAATTTCAGTTTTCTGAAAGCAGCAGAATGGGTCCATATTATAACAATGAACGATCAAATGATCGAACGTTGTTATATCGAACTCTAAAGTTCAAATACACAAGACATTGGACAACCAGAACAGCGATTTTTTTTCCTAGGGAAAAAAAATCACTTTTCCCAAAAAAAAAAAAAAAAAAAATAGACATTAAAACATTGCATAAAGTGGGGGCTTCCCACACACCCCCTACTTAATTATACCAACTCCAAGATCGCACTACAGTGCCGAAAATGACAAAGTGACGAAGCGGCCAAGAGACATATTTTCCAGGGAAAGAATCCGCTTATAAGCTGCATCGTCATTTTGCCTTTTTGACATTTCAAGTTCGACCAAGACGCATTTGACAAAATGCGTCTTCGGTTATCTGATAGGAACCTTAGCAGAATTGCCTGTCTGGAAGAACAAACTGAAATACACAAGTCAACAGTCTCTAACCTACATCCTATCAAACAATGTCTTAATCACTCATTTTACGAACCTATGTGGCCCCTTCTATAGTTGAGTAAGTAGCTGAATATCACCTTTACCAAGAATAAGGATATTCTTGTTAGTTTCCAAACAAGCTCAGACTTATTTTTCCTGGCTGGAAGGCAGCAGTGTCAGATGCACCAATTTTGAAAGAGTCACCAAGTTCAACTATGTGTTAGCATAACCTGAGTCCATCACCCAAATCTGTCATTTTACTTTGACAATAATTAATGGCATGCAGTCTCACATCTCTTTTGTGTACTTCCTACAACATCAGGTATGCCCTTATTAGACTGACGGCAGTGACTCTGGGCAAGGGTGTCCTCATTCCTTCTATAGAAGACGTCTTATCCTTTATCACCACTGCCTTTCTCAGCAACTCTTATTAACTGCAGATATTATAGAGACAAGGTGTATGATTATTCCATAGTCTCCTTAGGGAAACACCATTACACATCATTGGCAGAGTATTGTATCCAGCTTGCCTATATCTCAAAGATCCCTCTTGTTTACTATGCCCTTCATAATCAAACTGCATAATGTAGGACAGTGTCCTTTCTTGAATGCTTATGTTGTACTCACTAGCTGTACTTGTGTAACATGGGATACATACCCATCCTGTCTGTTTACCTTTTCTGTACTCACTATCTACAGATACTTTACATGGGTTTCTCTTCCAAGTTGTCCTGATTATGTATCTTGTATTTTGTAAGTATAGTTACTTCACATGGGGCACTGTCCTATCCTGTTCACTATCTATAGTTAACATTGAATACTGCCCCATCCTGCCTTCTCTCCTCATTGACCTCTGTTAGTAAATATAGAACACTGGCCTGTTTATTTAATCCGTAATCAGTACTCACTAACTACAGTTGCTTAACATAGGATACTGCCCCATTCTGTCCTGTTTACTTATTATAATCTCATTAACTAGAGATAATTAACTGAAACATTGACTTATAGGTTCATCGGTGTTTGCTAGGCTAATGACCACAAGTGCCTTTTTAAGCCTATCCATGCATCCCGAATCTCTGACAAGTTCTGGTACCCCTGATAAGTGTAAACAGGAGCTTGGGAGATGAAACATTTGCAAGCAGGGACCTGGGAGATGAACCATACAGGTTGCCTGTGCCCATTAGAGACATGGGTGTCAAGCCAGGGATTAATTTCCTGCTCTCCATCCAATTGTCCAAGTTACACTTGAATTGGATTAGGTAGGAACTCTGCTTCACATGGATGGGGAGCCTGTTCCAGAGATAGGGTAGTCTCTCGGATACATACCTGTCTCTCCAGCAATTCCTGTTTATATCACAATCAAGGTTTAAATCTTTAGAACAGGTAATTCTGGTGCTGTTTGTTTTGTTGATATGCAGGAGGTTCAGAGTGGGGTCTGTCAATGCCCTGTATGGCAGGCATAGATCTCCCCTCAACAGCTTGTAGAAGACGGAATACAAGGATAGGACCTTGAGACACTCTGCAGAGGACATTTTGCTTACACCCTTTATTCTTTTAGTGAGGAACCTCGGTGCACATTCCATTTGTTGCATATGCTTGGTTAGGTATATACCAAAGGAGGTATTATACTCAATGATAGGTCTGATGAATGATGAATACAGTGGAACAATGACTTCCTTGCACCTAGATGCCATACCTTAGTTTATAAGTTGCACAACGTCGAATGATTTCCTCAGTACTGTAGACACATAATGGCCAAAGGCTAGATTACTGTCTCTGTGTGCTCCCTGTCTTGTTTACTTAAGTTATTTTCTCCTCACTGAACAGCTGTTACTTGACATGGGACATTGTCCATTCCAGTACTAAATAATTATTCTATATTTACTACCTACAATCACTTAATATGAGCTACTATCCTGCTGTGTTTAATTTACTTATTCTGTAGTTATTACCCACAAGTCATATTTACCTTCTCTCAGCTTCCTTTGTCAGTTCCCCGTTGCAGGCCATATTACAATAATCAGACCTTCACTACTAACTGCTAAAACCTGTAAATAACTTGAACTCCAGTAGTATCTGAGAGTTTACCTTTCACATACTCATCAATGGTTTGAGTATGCATTACTAGTTAATCTCAGTGGGACTCTCCCATTGGCATTAACTGCTTGAAAAGAATTAGACAAAATTTTATGTCAATCTACTTAAAGGTGTATATCTCTAGGCATCTTACGGTCCCTGGAATTGCTTGCCTAGTGTTGTTCCATAGTTCAGCTGAAGGCTTTCAGATTTGCTAAACAGTTGTCTTTGCTGTCTTACTGGTCCTGCTGGCAAGTCTTGCTCTTGCATTTTGCTTTCTTTTCCATTTATTTATTTATGCATTTATTTATTTTAGTTTGGTTAACTGCTTTTACTGCTTCTACAAATATTATTTGTATACACTTAAGCTGGCTTAATATTCATGCTTTGTTTTGGTTCTCACTTACACTGTCCCTATTTTCAAGGAACACTCCTATTTTCAGGTTTGATTTATGATGCTCTATTTGTGGAGGTATATTTCTATTTTTCGGGCTTGATTTACCCCTTCATACAATTTTCTGAATCTCCCTCATCACATGGTAATTTTTGAAGCTATCTAGTACACAGAAAACTACATTACACGATCATCATACTAGTGGCAATAATAATTTAAAGAAAAAGGACACAGATCTTACATATCCGTTTTTCTGAAGCAAAAATAAATGCCCTTGTATAGTAGAATTTTGTAATACAATTCATTAACATTTATAGATTTTATAATTCCTTTCGGATAGTGTGCTTATAACGATCTTCCTACAGAGTAATCACAGACACTGAACAAATACACTCATATTTAATATTATTTTTGTCACTTTCTGTTTTTTACACATATGTTTCTGAATAACATCCCACATTCCTACTGGAAGCAGGAAGAATTATTATTTGGTATTCAAATTTTATGATAAGTAGATGTCTGTGTTTTTGGTCAGAGGTTCCTACTTTTCAAGAGCCTATATACCTATTTTCAATGCCTGTAGGTTGAGAGGTATGTTAATATTTGTTTTTATATGCTTGCATTTGTTTTTGTATGGGCCATGGCAGAAAAAGGTCTGGCTATGGATGACCCACTTATACTGATAAATGGAATAAATAAAAAAAAAAAAAATAACAAATCAAAATCTGCTACCTCTCTTCTCTCTCAAGTTGCTTAAGATGGGTCATGCTGATATATTATGCCCCATAGATTTCTAGTTTAATTTCTGATTTTGGAGTATAATAAAGAGATTGCAGAAAGAATAATGATACAGAAAGAGGTGTCTTTGTTCCATGTGAATTTAAGGCCTCTGAGTTTTAGCACCATCTTACAACTAACCTTGACTTTGTTGGTAAAGGTAATTGCATAACAAAAATAAGGGTTATGAGTTAGGTATGTCATGTCTAACCATGGCACCTGTGCTTTGACCTCAGAATGCCTGCTTGTAAATGCTGAAAGACATGTACATTCACACAGAAAATATAGCTTTATGAAAGTACTGTACATGCCGACAACCCTGGAGTGCGAAGTAACGAATTTATGATGTATCATTTATATTTTAGCACTATATCTAAAATCGCTGTACTGACACTGGTACTAATGTGCTTTGGGCATGGATACCAGTACTATTGCCGCACTATTTGCCCCACCAACCAGTACTACAGCAGAGATGGATTAACTAACTACAAGACTCAGCAAATTGAAACAAAGCAAAAGGGAATGCTTATTCAGGTTACTTTTTTTTAAATGTAGTGTATTTGTTTCATCTGACTGCATGCAAATGCATGACAGTACACCACCCGTCATGAATGTTGAAAAATATATTTTTTTAAAACCACTGTTTTCTGAAATATGCACAGAGAGAGAGCTGTAATGGGTTTTCTAGTGGCTTTCTGATGATTAAGGTAACAGGAAGAGAAAGAAGACAATCCCCTGAGTATAAGATAATTGACACTTTGCACAGCATCTCTTATGGTACAGTGGGCACACTGAGTGTGGCCTCTGGGAGAGAGGAAAAGGAAAACACTGCCAGAAGCTCGATTAGTTTTAAAGAAATCCCTCAGCTTAGTAAGAGGAGAGTATAGGACGCTAAATTTTGTTTTTATTTGAAAGTTAAACAAAGCAGTGATCCTAAGGATGCAAACTGAAATGCTCAACTGTCTTAAAATTTTTCCAAGAACGGTAAATAAAATAGGGGTGAGTGGGAATAGTGTACGTGCCAGTGTGTGCACTTACGATTGCTTCAAGGCATATGAGAGATATTTAATTACTTAAATATTATTTACAGTGTAGGTAGCTGATGTAAGCCTATAAGAAGCAGTGCATCAGTTTGTAAGTAATCCACAGTATAGCCTCAGACTGACGAAAGCCGGAGCAGATGGGGCTCACTTAATGAGAGTTAAACATTTAAAAAATTGATGTAGGAGGAAAGAAGCAGCATTATTTCAACTACTCATTTTGTGTGTCTGGCTTGGAATTTTTTCACTTGTTCATGTATGGTGAACAAATGCAGTCAGTAGAGTCCTGGACATTAAGTAGCCAGGTGTAAATGGATGTGGGTTGAATAGTAATGTGGTACTCATGGTAGATCCTTACTATGGCAGAGCTCACAGTGCTTCAGGTTTTATTATGCTTTTCTTTTTCAGGAAGTAGAATTCTGAGCATCTCCTAATCAGACAGGAAAAAAGTCTTATTTATCTTTAGACAGAGGTGGGTAAGCATTTCTAAGGCAGAAGTGTGAAAGGCAAAAGCTAAAAGAAGAGGTTTGCTTAGATGTAAATTTCAAAACAATGACTTGGGAATTGTAAGTTTAAATGTCGGCCAAATTTCATTGTTGATTATGTTACTATACATGGCAGAGATCTCTGAATGCAAGTGTTTACAGTAACAAAAGTCAATGAAATTAAGCTTTGTGAGACTCCAGTTACCATGGAGACATTTAGGTGCTCATAGCATGCTTAGATATAATTTTTCCTTTCTAGTAATTGGCTTTAGAGAAGCCTGGTTTAGTTACCATGAAAGGAATATTGCCATAGACTGTTATCTTGGGAAGACACTGTGTGTATGAATAATGTGAATAAGGCAAATGTGTTTGCCGTGTTACATTAGTGTAGCACTGTGGCATGACAGCTATTCTGTCAGAATATTTTATATTTATTATTTTTCTACTTACCTAGCTCACTGGATTATTAGCTTACATGTTTGCCTATTTATAGCTCCTTTTCACCCTACCAAACTTATATAAATTATTTTATGCTGACAGACACACACACACACACACACACACACACACACACACACACACACACACACACACACACACATACACCAATAACACCCCATGTCATTTGCTGAACATCAAGTTTAACCACCTGATGAAATCCAAAGTTCAAAATAGCAGTAGAAAAAAGTGTCTATAGCTTAGTATCTGATAAATCTTCCAGATGCATCTTAGCTATCTGACCTGTGCAAGCAGCACAGAACTAGCTTTGACTGGAAATGAATTAAATGTGCTTTAAAGTAGAGTGCTTATACGTAGACAGTGGTCTAAAATTGCATCATCCTCCCAACTGGGGAAATAAACTTCTTATTCATTACTCTTATATGCAAGGCTATGGAAAAAAATATCATGGATCTGATAAACAAAAACATAGGAAATCTTCAAACACTGGACCCATCCCAAATTGACTTTGTCAAGGGTAGTTCATGTCTACTAAACTTGGAAGGCTTCTTCAAGAAGGTCACTAGAGCCATGGATGAGGGCAAAATGGTGCATGCTGCCTACCTTGACCTGGCAAAGGCATTTGACACAGTACCTCCCTCTAATATTATAGACAAACTCACAAATTTAAGCATAAATCCATGTGTTACCTAATGCATAGCTAAATGGCTCACAGATAGAACACATGAAGTTAGAATGGGGGAATCCACCTACACCAAGAGGCCTGTTACTAATTGTGTCCCACAAGTCTTGGTACTGGCACCTCTCCTGTTTGGAATATACTTCTCTGAAGTCAAGGCTGACCAAATCTGAAGATGTCTGCAAGCTGGGTGTAATCACTGAATCCCCCAAAGATGTAGATATCTTCCAGGAAGGTCTGACACAGACAAATAATTGGTGCCAGAACCATGGTATAAAACTTAATACAAAAAATGCATAATTGTACCCTTTGGGAAGACAACCATCCCTGCAAATTACAATATCGATAACACTTCCCTAACAGTAGACCCAGTGGTAAGGCACTTGGGAACTCAGGTTGACAGTAACCTGAAGTTTGATCACTATGTGTCCATGGTAGTGAGAAAATACTTCTACATGGAGCAACTTGTAAGTAATGGCATGGCATCTGGATATAAGGAGATCATAATCCCTCTGTGCTCAACCCTCATTAGACTGATAATTGATTTACATCGATACCCTTTGAGATGTACCTGACCAGGCATTTGCAACAGCTGAAATGGCCACAAAGGTTCCTCACTAAAAGAATAAAGTACATAAGTAATATGCCCTACGTGAACTCTTCAAAGCCCTGTCCCTATACTCAGTTTCCTACAGACTTCTGAGGGTTGATCTATGCCTAACCTGCAAGGCATTCTCTGATCCAGCCCCAATGGATTTGGTACACATTCACAAAACAAACAGGACTAGAATTACCCAATCAAAGGATCTAAACCTCATCTGTGACATAAAGAAAGCCAGTTGTAGGGACAGGTATGTGTCACAGAGATTACCCCCTCTCTAGAACAGACTTCCCATGCATGTGAAACAGAGCTCTTCCCTAAGCCTATTCAAATGCAATTTGGACCAATGAATGGGAAAAAATTCTAGATAATCTGTTTCAGAACCACCTCTGCAACCTAAGACACACTGATCAATAATACAAAATTTAAAAAAAAAACGGTCTTTGTTTTCTAAAATGTGTTTATACAAAGCATTTTTAACATCTATTTTTTATGTCATACAGGTGTTGGTAAATTCTGTCCAGAATTTAGAATTGCAATAGATTATACGCACTAATGCCACAGTACCACCCCCCCCCCCCCGGCCTGAATGAGCATGTGTCTTCAGCCAGTTTTTTGAGGCTGTATGCAAATTATATGCTGTGATTTTAGTCACTTTTAACTTTGTTATACTGTTTTGGGGTAGTTGTTATATTCAATCAATTTTTATTGTATTTAAAGATTTTAATTGTTGTTTGTTATATTCAGGGTTAGGTTAGGATTGTATTTCAGTACTGTAAAGGTTAAATATACCTTGGTAGGAAGCTTAATTGGATGCATTTTTTGATTGGTGAAAAAGGGTTTGTGGGGTTTTCGCTTTGTATTTAAGCTTCCTTTGTGAGGTATTTTGTTATTCTGATGAAGTCCACTATACAAGTGTTCAATAAAGCTGGATGTTGAGCCAATGAGGTCTACTTCATTTGTTTTTAGTTGAACTTGTTCCTGTTGGATCCCTGTTTATGCTATGAAGAATAATATGTTAATCATACTTATTTTATTGCTGGATATGTATATGTAAAATTGTAAAAATGTTTCTGTTATGTTGTTTATAGAAGTAGAATCTTGATGGATTATTTGTGTTTTTAAATAAACATTTCTTTAATAACCACTTAATATTATTATTCAAGATTTGTATATGTTATATAGTGGTTCTATTCTTTTTTTTAACCCAATATTTCATGCATTTTTTTTTTAAAGTTAACTAAACAATCAGAATTAACCATAAAGCTACTGACTTAATAACTAAAGCTAGTTCATAGATCAGGATACTGTATTCTACCATAACTTCATTCTCTTACATGATGACCCAAAGCTATTAGTGGTTTATAGGAGTGTCATATGAACTTCAAGCAAAGGTTGTTAATTTGTTTAGTATGTTCTTTAGAAGGAACTAAAGAAATTGTCTATATAATGTGTAGTATTTTGAGTAAAATAAAACATTCAAAATATTTTCATGAACTGTTATTAATGAAGAATCAGTATTTCCTGTTAACAGTGTATTGCCAGCAAATAGCAGAATTCTGGAAATATATTAATCATTTATTTTAAACCCTAATATTTTAAATAATAAGATCTAAGGGACAATCTTGTTTCAAGCCCGTGCTTATTTTTATTCACTGAGAAATAAAAGATCCTAGTTTAACATATGCAAATAAATTTTGATAAAAATGATTAATGAGATATATAAACTTACTTGGAAATATATGTATTTGTAATAAGTTTACTGAATAAAAGGCTTTCTCTATATCCATGCTAATTATAGATAGTTCTTGTTTATTGTTGTTAGCTTAATCAATTAAAATAATTATTCTTTAATGTTATCCTGTATATCTATATAACATAAAGCCAGTTTAGTCTTCCTCCATTAATCTAGCTATTTTTTTTTATCTATTGGCAAGGATTGACATAAAAAATTGGAATGCACATTCAGCAGTGAAATACGTCTATAGGAAGAGCACAGAAGTGGATTGTTATCTCATTTTAATAGGGGAGAAATTATTGTATATTTCCATGATGGAGTTATGTTAAATGTAACTTTAATTTCTGTGAATATTTTCTGTAAAAGGGATTTTATATTGATCTGAAATTATGCCATTGTATGAAAACAAAAAGATAGTGCTTGTCTGAAAATTCATTTTATTTGATGTTGACATGAAAAGCAAAGAGTTAACAGTATCAAAGGTAACTGAACTACAAGTAAACCAGTTCCATTCCATGGAACTTAAGGATTTTCTTCATGTTTCACTGTTGCAGTCATTACATTTGGGTAATCTGCTCACAGGTTGCCCTCAATCGGCCCGATTAACAAAATCTTGGGTCCTGCGTCGGCTGCTGTCCCTTCTTCCATGGTGTCAGGTCATCAGGGGTATAAAACATGTAGCCGACGCCATTACATCAGTCTTTCTTGCCACATGGTGCCCGAAGCAGAAGCAGTTCGCAAGTGCCGGTCAGCTGACTCCTGAAAGTTTTGTTTTCGAGTTTCAGAAACAAAGTCTTTAACTAAAAGCTAAGTACCCCGTTGGGGAAACTTTTTCTTGCTCCTTACCGATGTCAGTAAAAGTTAATAATTGTATTACTTGTAGGAAGCAAATACCTCATAAGGATTTTCATTTGTACTGTATTCCTTGCTTAGGCCCTGACCATGACGTACCTTGCTGTTGGTTTTGTGCTTTATTTAATCAGCGAACTATCCGTCGTTGGTACATTTTGCTTCTAAATATTTTGGTTCTCGGTTTAATTATCCAGAAATGACGTCGGTTAGCCGGAATTCCGAAAAAATGCAAAGAAAAAGACAGAGACAGGCCGCTGAGGTCCAAAACTGCTGACTACACTTCTCCTAAGCCAGTCGCCAGTTCGCCGGTACTCAGTGAGGTGCTTTCGCAGCCCCTGATACCCGCTACTTCTGATACACAGGCCTCTACTGAGACCCATTCGGAGTCCGGTATGCCGCAAGATGCTTCACCTATGGAACCCGTGGATGTCTCTACCTTGGATGGGTCTAGAGCCGGTGTGCAGGCACCGGCTTCTGAGGTTGTATTCAGGCCTACAGATTTGTATATTAAACCAACACCACCTTCCATATTAAGGTCAAAATCTCAATCTATGTCTAAAACACTGATGCCAAGACCACATGTTCAGGCCCGTATGCCTAAAAAAGAAATGATCAAAATGGCTGAAGATTTAATTACTCTAATCAGGGGTAGTCAACCCCCTTCTAAGAGGCCTAGGGCTGACCTTGACTCTGTTTCTTGTGACTCTTCTAATGAACAGGATTTGTCTATACCTACTTATGAGGAATCTGATGCAGAGGATTCCATTCCTTCTGCTTCTTCCCCTGAGGATTTTTCTTTTGGGGACACTTTACATGCCTTAAGGGAGCATTTCCACTGGGAAAGTCAGGATTTTTCTGAATCCAAAAAGAGGCTTAGGGATTTCCTTCTTCTTCCTCAGCATTGGCCTTTGGCTATACCTCCTGTACTAGATATTGTTGATGATGTGTTTTCGGAATCCAGTATGGCCCCTGATTCCCTGCCTCTGGCCCCTTGTAAGCCAGACAGATACTACAGGGTTCCTGACTCCCACAAATTCCTTTTCAAAAATCCTGTTGCGGACCCTGAAACAATTTCTCAGGGGCCCAAGGGCATTAAGGCTTCTATTGCTAAAAATCCTACCCCTTCTGATAGAGACTCCATGGCGCTGGATAGATGAGGTAAAAAGGTTTATACTTCTGCAACCATGGCAATCAGGGCTTTAAACTGTCAATTCCATATGCTAAAATATCAACAGCATATCATGGGACTGCTTAAACAGAAAATTATGTTGATTTCTGACTGTGTGGAAAATAAGGATTTACAGGATTTATTGCATTCAGCTGAACAAGTTGGAAAACATACTTTGCAATGTGGTTTTGATTCTTTGGAGGCCTCTTGCAAGGCTGCTGTTACTGGGTCTGTGCTTAGAAGGCATGCTTGGCTTAAGGAGCAATCGCTGCCTGATCATGTTAAAGAAAAATTGTTGGATGCTCCTTTGCAGCAGGACCACCTGTTTGGCAATAAGGCTGAAGAAGTTCTAAAAAAAATGGAAGATAAAGCTAAATCTATGCAAACTGTGAAAGATTTCTTACAAGTACAACCTCCAAGATTTAGTAGGCACTGGCTTACTAAGAACTGGTCCTTTCCAGTTCCTTCCAGAGCCACTCAAGCCAAACCCAGACATTCCAAAAGCACCAGGTTTCAGTCCCAAGGGACTTTCAGAACTAAGCAATGGGGTGCTTCCGCTTCCAACTCTGGAAATAACAAGACACCTCCCTATGGTAAACAGTCTCAATGACTTCCCTTTAAAATTACCAAGCACTTACCTCTTAGCCATCCTTTGGGGGGAAACTGGCTCTTCATGCAAAAAACTGGCAACTTATAACCCAGGACAAATGGGTTTTAAATATAATGTCCCAGGGGTACAGATTTAATTTCCACATGTTAAGAACTCCAAACGGATGGCCAGAACTGCCCCCAAATCAGTGGGCAGAGGCTCAGAAACAAGTACTTTCCCTCCTAAACATGGGGGCAATTCAGCTAGTACCAGAAGAGGAAAAGGGACAAGGTTTATATTCCAGACTTTTCCTGGTACCCAGAAAAGACAATTCATGGCATCCAATTCTGGACCTGTCTACTCTGAACACACTTCTGGACATTCCAAAATTCAAGATGCTGACTCTTCACCAGTTACTTGCTATGCTAGGCAAAGATGCCTGGTTGGCAACTCTAGATTTAAAAGAGGCTTACCTGCATATCCCAATCAGGGAATCTTGCAAAAGATATCCCTGCTTCAAAGCAAGCTACTTGCATTATCAGTTCTCTGCACTGCCCTTTGGCTTATCTACTGTGCCCAGGGTATTTACAAAGTGCCTGGCTCCAGTAATTGCATTTTGCAGGCAAAGAAATATTCAAATATATCCATACCTGGACAATTGTCTAATTCAGGCAGAAAACAAGGCAATTCTTCTAAAACATCTGGCATTTGTAAAAAAGGTTCTAACTTGTCTAGGGTACACCATAAATGAAAAGAAATGACAACTGGTACCCTCTCAAAAAATTGCATTCCTGGGTGCAAGCTTGAATACATTTGCCCAGATGGCTTTCCTTACGCCAGAAAAACAACTTCATTTGGTGACTTACTTCAAACAGGTGGCCACAAAAACCCTGCTATCTGCAAGACAAATACTGCAAGCCTTGGGGTTCATGGCCACCTGCATTCTTCTAATTCCATATGCAAGACTGCATATGAGGAAACTTCAGTGGTACTTAAAAGGTTTATGGAGTCAACATTGTCACAGCCTGGAAACAATGATTCCTATCATTCCTTGCCTGCAACTAGAGTTCCTATGGTGGGCAGAGGCCTGCCACAAAAACAAGGGACTGCCATTCACACCACTCCCTGCCACCCAAACCCTAATTACAGATGCATCAGACTATACATGGGGGCTCATCTGGCAGGGAAGTGCATTCAGGGAAAATGGAGTCCAAATCAAATGCACCTTCATATCAATTAAAAGAAATGCTAGCGGTACATAATGCACTGACAGCCTTCAAGGACTACCTTCATCCAGGGCAACTAATGGTAAAGACGGACAACACCACAGTTATGTGGTACATAAACAAGCAGGGGGGTACACATTCCTACCCCCTCTGCAGACTAGCCATGGCATTGTGGAACATGGCCTTGAGCTATCAAGTACAACTACAAGCTCAATTCCTGTCAGGAAAGCTGAATATTTTGGCAGACAAACTAAGCAGAAATCTCATGGACCCACACAAATGGAAACTGGAACCACGGATTTTCAACATGTTGACACGCAAATGGGGGAGCCCAGACATAGATCTTTTTGCCTCACCCCAGAACTACCAGTTGGACAAATTTTGCACAAGAACTCCTCACAAAAAAGCCTGGAAAGTGGATGCTCTGTCCTTCAGCTGGGAAAACCTATCACTCTATGCCTTTCCCCCTCGGCCTCTGGTCTCCAAAGTTCTACTAAAAGTCAAACAGGACAAACCAAAAATGATTTTGATTGCTCCTGTCTGGCCTCGCCAGCACTGGTACCCACTCCTACTCAGTCTGTCACAAATTTCTCCATGGCACCTGCCTCAGACACCTTCCTTACTGTCTCAGCAGAACAACCAAATTCTGCACCCTCAGCTCCAAACAGTGAATCTTGCAGCTTGGCTAATCACTTAAATTCCCCCTTAGCATCCCTCAGCAAACCTGTGATGGATGTCATTTTGGAGGTGAGAAGACCTAGTACTAGAAAATCTTATGCTGACAAATGGAAAAGATTCTGTGCCTGGAACCAGTCTCAAGGGATAAGCACAGCAGTGCCCAATTTACCTCAGATTTTGCAATACTTAACTGAGATGCTTCACAAGGGCCTGTCTTTTTCTTCCATAAAAATCCATGCCTCAGCCATTTCAGCTCATTACAACACAGAACCCCCCCCCTTTTCTCTCATCCTCTGTTAAAGCAGTATCTCAGAGGGGCCAAAAACTTGAGACCACCCAGGAGAGCTCCAACCCTTGCCTGGGACCTTAACTTTGTATTGGAGAAACTCTCTCTCCCTCCATTTGAGCCAGCTGTGACTGCAGACTTAAAATTTCTTTCCTGGAAAACAGCCTTCCTTTTAGCAATCACTTTGGCTAGAAGGATTTCTGAATTACAGGCCCTTATGACAGTGGAGCCTTTCATCATCTTTCATGTGGACAGGGTGTCACTCAGGACCAACCCATCCGTCATGCCCAAGGTGGTATCCAGTGTGGCTCTTAATCAGTCCATTCATTTGCCAACTTTCTTTCCCAATCCACAGAACAAGGGGGAGCGGATTCTGCATTCATTGGATGTACACAGACAACTTAGATTTTACTTGGTCAGGACTAAATCTCGTAAGAAAATCTGAACAACTGCTGGTAGCATTTCCCCAGGGGCAGAGGGAAAGTCTATTTCAAAGCAAACCATTTCCAAATGGATAAGCTATTGTATTCATTTCTGTTATAAGCACCATGGAAAACCTATCCCCCAGTGGATCAGATCCCATTCCACCAGGGCTTCATCTACTTCGACAGCCTTTCTCAGAGGTGTTCCTACCAGGGATATTCTAGAAGCTGCTACCTGGAGTTCAGTTCATACTTTCATCAAGCATTATCATTTACCAATTTTCTCTAAATCCAGAGCTTGCTTTGCCACTGCTGTTTTGCAGGGCCTTATAGCCTGTCCTAATGCTGTATAAATCCATCCTCCCAACCATAGCATTGGGAATCTACCCAAATGTAATGACTGCAACAATGAAACATGAAAAACATAGTACAGTTGTGTACACTTACCATAAATGTAGATGTTCGAGTGTATTCACTGTTGCAGTCCTAGTTACCCTCCCTCCAGCCCCCTGTTTTTCTCTTACTATGCCTCTACTTTCTTTTACTATACTTAAAAGCCTTTTTGGTGTATTTGCTTTTGTTTGGAGGTATATTTTTTTGTTTTAAAATATTTATATACATTCTGCTCCCTATTAGGGGGGCACGTGACATCTGGGGCAAGAAAAACTGATGTAATGGTGTCGGCTGCATGTTTTATACCCCTGATGACCTGACGTCATGGAAGAAGGGACAGCAACTGACGCAGGATCCAAGACTTTGTTGTCAGGCCGACTGAGGGCAACCTAACAGCAGATTACCCAAATGTAATGACTGCAACAGTGAATACATTCGAACATCTACATTTATGGTAAGTGTACGCAACTGTACTTTCCTAGTTTGAATAGAAATCCCATTCAAACTCCCCTTCTATTCACTTTTACTCTCTTTAACTAATCATGCTAGCTGCCTTTAGTTTAAATTCATAGTCTACTATATGTACAAATACATGTTTATAGAGGTTATTTATAAGTATATTATAAAAGCTCTCTACAATGGTCAAAAATGAAAAAACAAATCTGTTTTAATTCTTTTTATCATGCATTGATTTATATTAGTTTAAACATATGTTTAATATTTAGGTCCATAGATAGTTACTAGGTATGTAGTTAAGGAAACCACTGAAGAGAGAATATTTCAATTTCACAAAATCCCCAGAGACCTGTCTAGCCAATTGACCTGCTCGGAGTCACACAACAGGCAGATGAAGGCTGTGGGAATCAGACCATCAACAGCTCACAGTTTCAGTCCACTGCACCTAGTGCCAAAGCTAAAACTCTCCCCAACACTCACATCATTAACTTTTTAACTTTTTCAAGACTGTCCAGCTTCCACAATCAAAGTCATATACCACCCTCTCTGAGATCCAGAGTCGCCACCATCATTTATGTGAAGCTAAAGGTACCAATACATCAGTCCTTCACTAAACCTATCTGAATGCTCAAAGCATTCCTGCTTCAACTAAGTGCCACCAATATTGTACAGAAGAAGAAAATGTTTCAGTTTCATCTCCCCACAATCATATAGTAGTTTAGATCCACTTAAACATATGTTTAATCTCTAGGTTTAAACTAGTCACTAGACATGCAGTCAAGAAAACCACTGAGGAAACCATCCCAATCTCCCAATAACCCTAGAGCACAGTTCAGTCAAGGAACCTGCCAAGGGTCGCACAGTAGGCAGATGAAAGGCTGTAGGAATTAAACCCTAGGCCATAAGAACCAGCCTGTCAGCAGCTCATAGTTTCTATCCACTGCACCAGCTTCCAAACATCAAACTCTCCCTAAGTCTCTCATTACTATCTTTCTTAAGACTGTTCAAATTCCACAACAAAGTCATGTGCAAGTCACTCTAACATCCAGCGCCACCAGCTATTGTGTATTTGAAGCTAAAAGTAACTCTAGCAACAAAATGTTAACAGTTCTGTATGAATGAACAAAGTACACACACATTTCGGCCTTAACTAATATACCAACAACACTGTACAGCAAAAAAAAAAATGTTTTACCTTCATGTCTCCACATAATAGCTTGTATCTATTTAAGTATACATTTAATCTTTAAGTTGATAGGTAGTTACTAGGTATGCAGTCAAGGAAACCATGTAAGAGTCCATCTCTGCCCCCTCCAAAAAAAAAAATCCTCAGAGCATTGACTGGTCAAGTAGCCCACTTAGAGTCACACAGCAGGCAGATGAAAGCTGTTGAAATCAAATCCTACACTATAAGAAAGAACTTGTCAATAGTTTATGGTGTCAGTCCACTACATTAACTCTCATGCTACAAACTCTCCTCAACAGTAGTAGTATTAATGTTCTTAAGACTGCTCAAGTTCCATAACTAAAGTTATATGCAGTTTGCTCAGACATCCAAGACCATTACCCACCCCTATTTATATGAAGTTAAATGTACTTATCAAACAGTCTTTTAATAATGCTATCTGAATGCATAAAGCAGATACATTCTTGCTTTAGCTATGTACCAGCAATGTTTGTACAGAAGAAAGTATTCACTGCTATATGACTGAGATGTCATAACCAATGTCTTTATATGAAATATTCCATTTCTTCATCTTGAGCATTATGTTTTGAGAGAGTGCTGTAAAGTATACAAGCTGTGCATTATCTTGCATATTTTACTATTTTTAGCCACATTTATTATCTCTAAATGTTATTTTGGGTAGAATACAAAGCCGTATTCCATATAAGGCCTGTGCAATGGAAAGAGAATATGATGGTGTGTGGAAGCAACCCTTCACAATATTTTTGTCAAACACAGTATTCACTGCTTTGTAGCTGGGAAACATCCAGAAGTATCTTGGTGGTGGTAGCAGAATTATCTAACATTTGAGATAAGCTTTCAAAGCCAGATTTGGCTAGAATCTGTTCAAAAGTACTTTAGAGCAAGTTTTTATATTCATACCTTATTGAAAAAGAAATGGAAAGGCTAGTCTGATTATGCTGTAAAAGAATGGGACAGATACAAATGCGATAAAGGAAATGAAGCAGGTATTAAAATATTATTTCTGCAGTGATGTTTACAAAGGAATGGGGGATAGACTGTCAGTAGAAGAGGCATGAAGAGCTCTGTGAGGACAGAAGTGGATGGAAAGCAGGATACGAAAGCTAGGAAATCATAGGTTACAAAGATCACTGGCTGTCGTAAAGAAGGATACAGCTTAAGGCCAAGAGAGCTTGCCAGATGGAATATTTAAAGAATCTGGCTAGTGTGCTAACAGAATCCCTGAGGAGTTGTTCAGCAGATTATTACATTTTGCTGAGGTTTCTAATGACTGGAAAGTGACAAGTGTGGTACCGCTACAGAAAGGATGAAACAAAGAAAAATATAAATGTATTAAAGGGAAAAAATGGAAAAATCCTTAGCTGTTGATTGCTTTATTTCTTTATGGACAGCAGCACCAGGGCAGATAGTAATCAGTATAACTTTGTTCTAGACAGGCGTTTTCTACAGTAGAGAGTCAGTTATCCAAACTAATTAGGACCTAGGCTAGTTCAGATAATCGAATGTATAATTGAACCCGATAAAAAACTTCTAAAATGTTTTTTTTCTGCACACAGGAATACACTTTTTAACCATTCAGTGATTCCAGTGGACAATAAAGAATATTTTTCACACACGAACTTGCTACAAGTTCAAAAAACATGTTCAAGTAAAAATGTATAATATTTACATATTCAAACTTTCTGATTTTTCCTACCCAAAAACTTGATAACTGAGGTTTCAGATAATCGCCTTTTGGATGATTGACTCTCTACTGTATTTGACATTATCCAGTTTTATGAGTGAGTTACAAGTAAACATAATAAAGAATTTCTAATAATAGTTGCACATTTGGGTTACAGTAAAGCTTTTGATTTGGTACTCTGGACAGTTTAAAAAAGCCAGAAAGGAAAACTTGGAGACTGGAGAATAGTCTGTCTAATGATTATAAGCTACGATGTTGTAATGTTGTATTACACAGTTAAACTAACTCAATACCTGTCTTCAGTGTTATCAAGGAGTCTGCATGCTGTAAAATAGGGGTCATTTACTTGTGCCCAATTTTCTAAGAAAGTTTTGAAAGTTCTTAAAGCAACAGCCTTACAAACTTTAATGTAAGCATATTTCACTAGCTCATAACTGTAATGTCAAAAATTTATTTATTTAGCTACTGTACTATATTTGTCAGTATTGACTAAGGAGATTGTATTTCTAATATGAGCAGGTGTAGAACTTAATATGAAATGTACTGGCTAAGGGCTCAGCATTAAAACATTCATAGACTAAAATAGTAGTGCCTATAAGAAACCTATAGTTTAATGCAAATGTCTTCATCCTAGCTAACCCACAAGCATAAAAAATGTGTTTTAAAAGCATTCATTCTTATGGTGAAAAATGCACCAGTTCAATTCTTTGAAGGCATATGGTATTATAAATGCGTAATGCCAAACCATATTCCATATTAAGGTCAAAAGGTATGTAAAGGAAGCTGAACACCAAAGTTTGTGGAAGTAATCCTTTGCAGTATATCTTTGATAATTATAAAACACATAATCATACGTTATCCATCTTTTAAAGTACAGACTGCAAAAAGAGTTAATTCTGGACATGTTCTGAAAAATTGTGGCAGAAAATGAGCACTCGTGTGTTATTATTTTTTTTTACCCAAACAGAATTTGGGCTTAATTATGCTTCTTTGCATTCCATCTTACAGTGCACATATAAAGATATACTTTTCTAAAGTAAATTTTTGGTTATGTGATGGTGCATACACTTGCATGTCTTTGAGATGAAAATATTGGCTTCTAGCTCAAAGTCTTTAGCAGTTGCCTAAAGTTATTGAAAGCTAATGTACAGTCAAACCTGTTGTTCATATATAACAATGGTTTAATTTAAAGATAGGTTCATAGGTTCATAGGTTGGTACTAGCCTATTAGCCCTAGGGCCTATACAAGCCTAGCCATAACAATTCCCTGGCTATTTCTTCCCACAATATTTACTTCCCTGGACCCCTGTCTAGCAGGGCGACTGACGTGATCCCCGGGGTGAATTTCCAATCTCCCATCCAATTGTCAAGGTTCCTTTTGAAGAGGGCCAAAGAGGTGCTCTGCTTGACATATATGGGCAGTCTATTCCAGTGTCTGGGGAGTCCCTGGGTCTGGAACCTATCCCTCCAGCATGTTTTGTTCATTGTGATGACAAGGTTTAGATCCCTGGAGCATGTGGCTCTGAGGGATTGGGATATCTTTAAGTGTAGCATGTCCAACAGCTCAGGGTTTAACATGGCCTTGTATGTTAAGCAGAGATTGCCTCTGAGTAGACGATATGCGACAGAGTATAGCTGGAGTTTTTTTAGACAGTCAGCATAGGGCATCTGCTTTAGGCCTGTGATTTTTTTAGTAAGGTATTTCTGCGGCCTTTCCAATTGTTGCAGATGTCTTGGGAGGTACATACCATTGTATTCTATAATTCTATAATGGGTCTAATGAGGGATGAGTACAGTGGGACAATGACCTTTTTTTTTCTGGATGAAAAGCCCTTAGTGATGAGGTGTGCCATATAGAAGGATTTCCTGACTGTTGTGGTGATGTGGTTATTGAAGGTGAGACCACTGTCCACCTGTGTCCCTAAGTCTCTTATTACACTTTCGGTGTTTAGTGTATTGCCACTTATATGGTAATTCACGGGTACATGTTTTTTCCCAAAGGGGATAACTATACACTTCTTGGCATTGAGCTTGAGCCCATGGCTCTGGCACCAAGCATCTGTTTTTGTAGAATATCCATATAATTTGGGGATTCAGTAATGGCTCCCAGTTTGCAGTCATCTGCGAATGTTGTTAGCCAGAGTCCCTCCTGTACTTCAGAGAAGTAGATGCCAAACAAGAGCGGTCCCAAGACTGAACCCTGAGGTAATCCACTTGTCACTTGTCAGGAGCTGGATTTGGAGTTGGGTACTTTTACAGTGTGAATTCTGTCAGTAAGCCAGTTGGCAACCCATCGAGTGACGTAGGGATTAATGCCCAGCTTAGTAAGTTTATCTGTGATTCCAGAGTGGGGGATGGTGTCGAAGGCCTTGGCGAGGTCCAGATAGGCTGTGTGGACTGCCTTACCCTCATCCACAGCTCTGGAGACTGATTCAAAGAAGTCAGATTGGCCCTTCACAAACCCAAACTGTGTGGGGTTCAGTGTTTGAAGGTTGCCAATGTCTTTGCTTATAAGTTCCATGATAATACGTTCCATGGCCTTACAGATCAGGCTCGTCAGACTTGATGGGGTGGTAGTTCCCAGAATCCAAGGTGGATCCCCCTTGTGGAGTGGGATGACTGTAGCTGTGCACCACTCAGTGGGCACAAAGCCTGAGGTGAGGGTATGATTAAACATGACACTTAGGTGAGGTGCCAGTTCATTTTGTAGTTCATGTAGTACCCAGCCCAGGATGTCGTCTGGTCCCATGGATGCTGTATTCTTAGCTTTGGAGAGTGCAGTTTTTACCTGTGTGGTCATTATTACCAGAATTTGGCAATCGTTCGATATTAAGATGGGCCCTTTAGGGGGTGAAGTTGGCACTTAATCGATCTGCCAGGATATTGGCAATATCCTTGGGATCAGTATATTTAATACCATTCTGTTGTAGCTCAGAGCAGATCTGAGCATTGCCATTTAGATTCTTGACATAGCTATAGAATGCCTTGTGGTTGTCTTTAGAATCTTAGGCAATTTTATTTTCGTAACTAGCTTTGGAGGATTTTATGAGGGATCTCAGCTTCTTACTGAGGCTGGTAAGGGAGTTTTTTGCATCCTGGAATTTTCCTCTTTTCTTCAGCAGTTTCTTCCTTTTGTTGTAAAGTTTGTTTATGGCAGGGGAACACCAGATTGGCTTCCTTTTTTTTGGAGGAGAATGTCTTGGTTCTATTTGGGATGGCGCGATTCATGCACAAGTGGATGCGCTCATACAGTGCCTTAGTGTAGGATTTGGCAGTCAAACTTTCAGTTCCCATCTGCATGGGTGTCATGAAGTTTGTCACTTCTGACTTCAGTAGATGAAGTTGGCTTTGGAGAAGTTTTTTACGGAGGTTTCCTTACTGGGGGGTGAGGGTGAGATGTGGATGTCAAGGGTGATTAGTTTATGGTCAGACCTGACCAACGACGGGGTGATCATAGGTGTGGAGCATCGATTTCCCATGTTAGTAATGACCAGGTCTAGGATATTGGAGCCCCTGGTGGGACTATGGATTAGTTGATCCAGGGCATTGGAATTTATGAATTCCAAGAACCATTGGGCAAAAGTGTTGGTACACAAGTAGTTTTCCCAGTTAATGGAAGGGTAGTTGAAATCACCCAGTATTAGGGTCTTTGGTTGTATCTTAATATTTTCCAGTATGTTTAGAAAGGTGTAGTGAGAATCTTGGGGCATGGTGTGGGATCTGTAGCAAGCTACAATTTGGATTGCAGTCTTACCTATTGTTAGTTGCACCTGGAGAATTTCAAAAGCATTGTGTTGGGCAACTAGCCTGGTGGTGTGAATATCCTTGGTGAATGTGGACACTCCACCACCTTTAGTGTTTTGGTCTTGGTTTGGTGGCCGAAAAGTGTGGTAAGAGTTGTAGCCTGGTATTGCAGGGGTGCTCCCTGGAGCCTTGAACCAGGTCTCATTTACTGCACAGATATCGATGTTCTCCATTTTTAGGAGTGCCTCGAGAGAGTGCATTTTGAGGTTTAGACTTCTAGCATTGAGTAGCATTACCTTCAGATTTTGCATGCTTGTACCTATTATGGTAGTGGTTTTGTCCTTTGAACTTTGCCTAAAAAAGGCACTATATGGGATGGCAAGAGCCTTAGCCAGTAACCTGAATCCCAGGGGGGATAGGTGCAGACCATCTCTGGCAAAGCATCGTGGTCTGTCGATCATGTCATCCCAAGCAGACAGATACTGAATCCCCTTTGAATGACACCAGAAGCTTAGCCAATTATTGAAGTCAATCATTTTGTCCTTGTACTGTGGTATCATTCTGGGCAAAGGCAGGATGCTACTCAGGGCTAGGGTCATACCTGCCTTGACTGCATGTGTTATATGGCAGATCCTGGCACCCGACAGCCAGCTGAATGTAATTTTCTCCTTGTTCAGCCTGGTGAGTGGGACATCAGCAGGCCTGACTATAGAGTCACCTATGACTAAAGTATTGGGTACATTGTCTTGCCTTAGGGGCTGTTTTTGGTTGGCACAATGGTGTTGTGAGCTATGTGACACTTTGGTTGTGATTGGTGTTTGTTTGCATTTTAGCTTCGGTGGTCCTTGTTGCTTGGGCAGTTTCCTGTTAAGGGCCTCCGCATTTGAGAGTGCAGTGTTGCTATGTGCGGGTGTTTGTGGTGTGGGTTTAGAAGGGCTATGTGTTGCTTGAGGTGTAGTGCAGGTGTTAAACTTCTCCTCTTGACTGTCTATCACAATCTTGGGTGGACAGAGCTTTGCTTTCAGTCTGACTATGTAAATGCATCTCTCACAGGTTGTAGTGTTGGGTGGTAGGAGGAGAGGGTTGTCTGTGTACATGAGGCAATTGCTGCATTGCCCCAGTATGCCCAGATTCACCAGATGGACAGAGAAATCACCGAAGCTGACCCTTGGACATGCCTGGTTTGGTACCTTTTTTTGTAAAGTACAAGAGCTGTTTTCCCTTACCTTAGCAAGGTGCTTTGCAATAATAGGCTATTTAGTGCCTACAATTAATTTCTCCTTATTAACAAGGAGAGTTGAGTGCTTGTATCAGTTTAAGGCTTCCTAGTGTTTTCCAGCAGGTTTTAGAACAAGTGCTAGTCACAGGGATGCTTAAAGGTGAGATGAAAAAAAAAATGGTTTATCCTAAATACTGTGGTGTGCACTAGAGGAGTTAGATGTGAAAGTATTTAACTCAAGTTTTACCTGTATAAAAAGTTAAGTTTTAGTGGAGATTCACTATTTTTAAAACAGCAAGATAGACTGAAAGGGGTGGTCACTTTAGTATTCTGGTACTATGGAATACAGTAGGATGGCCAATAAATTTAAATAGTTGAAAGGGAGCGATTTCACAAAATGATAATTTTGCACTTACACAAGCCAGTAAAAGCAGAGAGGAAATGAGATATATGGTCAAATTAACATAAGGGGCAGGCAACTAGAAAGACAGTGGTGTTTAAAAACACAACAGTAAACGGGTGGAAGGGCGGGGAAAAAAATTCTGCCTGACTCACAAGAGACAGAGCTGTGGTCTCTTTTCAAGTTTTAATATGCCATTAAAAGCAGAATATAAGTAAAACACAAGGTAAAGAAAACAAATCACAGTATTCAAATTAGAAAAAGGCAATAAAGTAATACAAAATACAACAAATAAAAAGCAAACTAACCTTTCCCTCACAGCAAAGTGTAGCAGAGTCTGGGTGAACCTTTCTAGTAAAGGAAACTTCACCTGTTTGGTAAAGGTTTCTCGTAACCAACTGCTTTGCTCTGAACTCAACCTTCCTCCTCTCTCTCTGTGTCCATTACAACAGGCTAGCAGAAAGGGTGGGGGTGGGGGCCAGTCAGTACTTGTCAGCCAAGACGTTATGTCTCTATTTTGTTAGCATGACTGTTCTTGTTTGATCGGGTAGTGCAAACCAGCCAAGCAATTGGTTGAGTTGAACTTCCCCTGTTTGGCCAGTATGGAGTAAAGGTTAAGAATGGCAGTGGTCAACAGTTATCAAGAATGATGACATGTCCTTTTGACATACTATGGCTTCATCCTATATTATTATGACCTGGTGAAGGATATATAATTATCTTGTACTCTGCATTTAGGCAATATGTCATGAACCAGGTTACCTTATCTGACAGTACAAAATATTTCATGTGTCACGTAAACCAAATGCTCACATATTCCATCTGCCTTTTTTCTCTACTATGTTACATCACTATTTCCCAGTTTATTCAGTGGGCTCCAGTCATTGCTTAAGAGTCTACTGAGTAGGCTTTTTACAAATGGATTACCTCTCGGGTAAATTTCTAATGTATTTGTGAGGTACATTTTAAATCATTTCTGTAATGTTACTTCATTTTTGATATACTCTGGAAATGTAGTATTGTTTATATTAAGATATTTTAGTTTTTGTCATTTAGTTATATGTTTAATTTAGTAGTTAAAATTAGGTCAGCTTTACTCCTACTACTGTTTTCCCAACTTGCCAGTTGTGGTCAGTGTTTTGTTCTGATTTTAGCAATATTCTTTCTAACAAAAATGTATTTCCTTTCTAGATGGTTAATTTAATTGGGAAGTTTTGTTTGCTCAGGGCTTGTGTGTATATTAGAAGTCATCATGTTCTTTTTACATTGAAGTTCTGGGAGATTTTATTTCTGCTTTTTTTATTCATTCATTCATTCACATATTCATTTATTTGTTTATTTTACTACAATTCTTTAAATCTAATTATAGATTAAAAGCACAAATAGTAGATGAAATAAGTAAGGCCAGAGCAGAAATGGCAGACCAGAAAAATGTAATAAGTGTAGAGTACATAAGGCAATATTAGATTTGCGATGGCAGTACAGTATAAAAATCAAAAACATCATGAAGTAAATTAATACATAGAGATAATGCAGATGATTATTGAAGGAAATATTTCATCTCCAGATATGCAACTAAATCAAGAAAATATAGAATTTGTGCATGAAAATGTTTATGGAAATATTTCTATATTCATAGGTTCATAGGTTCATAGGTTCATACTAGGCTATCTGCCACAGGGCATTTATAAACCTAGCCAGAGTGTGTTTGGCTTTCGCCACCCATTTTAAATTAATTTTACTATGCCCTTTTTCGAGGTTAGTATACTGTGCCTCTGTCTAACAGTGACACACAAGTGATACCCGGGGTAAACCTATAATCTTCCATCCACTCATCAAGATTCCTCTTGAAGAGAGTCAATGAGGGACTCTGCCTAACCTGGACTGGGATTTTATTCCAGAGTGAAGGGAGCCTCTGGGTTATGAATCTGTCCCTCCAGCATGTCCTATTTATTTCAGTGCTGAGGTTCAAGTCTCTCGAGCACATAGCTCGATGGGATTTGGATTTTCTGAGGTGCAGAATTTCCATTAATTCCGGGTTGGACATGGCTTTATACGTCAGGTACAGATTGTCTCTGAGCAGGCGGTATGCCACTGAGTAGAGCTGGAGTTTCTTTAACCGGGCAGCATATAGCATCTGTTTGAGCCCTTTGATCCTCTTGGTGAGGTACTTTTGGGGTCTTTCCAGTTGCTGCAGGTGTCTGGTAAGGTACATCCCAAAAGGGGCATTGTACTCAATTATGGGCCTGATGAGGGATGAGTAAAGAGGCACGATGACCTCCCCTGATCTAGATGTGAATCCCTTCATGATTAGGTGGGCTATATAAAATGTTTTTCTAACCACTTTGGCCATGTGGTTGTCAAATGAGAGATTGCTATCAACTTGAGTCCCCAGGTCCCTAATTACTTCTTCTGTACTTAATGGATTACCACCTATGTGGTAATTTGTGGGCACTTTGTTTTGCCAAAGGGATGACTATACACTTTTTGGCGTTTAGCTTGAGGCCATGGCTCTGGCACCAGTTGTCTGTTTCTATGAGGCCCTTTTGAAGGATGCTTGTGTCGGCTGGAGAGTAGATTATGGCACCCAGTTTGCAGTCATCTGCGAACTTGGTCAGCCACAGTCCTTCTGTGTTGGCCTGTACCTCCGAGAAATATATACAGAACAAGAAAGGTCCCAGGACTGAGCCTTGTGGGATGCCACTTGTAACTGGTTTGGAGTCTGACATGGCTCCAGCAATTCTAACCATGTGGGTTCTGTCCTTGAGCCAGTTTGCAACCCATCTAGTGACATAGGGGTTTATATTTAAGCTGGTGAGCTAATCTATAATGCCCGAGTGGGGTATTGTATCGAAGGCTTTTGTGAGGTCCAGGTAGGCTGTGTGGACCACCTTCCCCTCGTCAATGGCCTTGGTGACTGTTTCAAAGAAATCAACCAGGTTTAAGAAGCAGGATCTGCCCTTAACAAAGCCAAACTGATTGATGTCCTTGATTTATTCGTATAAGACTTGAAAAATGTTTCTCCTATCAAGTGTCATAGGGTTCCAGACCAAGTTCGTTTGGTAACTTGAGAATGTTTTGGAGTTGCTTCAGTTAAAAAATGAATTGGACAATATGCTAAGTCTTACACTTGTTAGAGGATTTAAATCAGTGTAGAGATGTTCTTGTTTAGCTGGTGATAAATAACATAAACTAAAAAGCTGAAAGTGCTGCTATCATTAGTGTTGATAGCGGCTAAGAAAGCATAACTAGAAAATGGAAACCCAAGGACAGACGTTCAATAAGAGAGGTAGAAAAGATGATTACACAAATTAAAAGTATGAAACTAAGAGCTACAAGAAATCACAGCTCCCTAGTAAATATGGGTTGTATAGGATTTTTTTATAGAAAATGAGCTTCTAATAAATTAGTCATACAAAGTATGAAGTCACTTGTCCAATTGTGAAGATTTGTAATATAGTGATAATAAAATAATATGGTCACTAGATAAATCCCAATTGAAAATTGTATATTGTCTTTTTGTCTAAGGAACAATGCTGAATCAGTCTACACATCAAGACTAGATAACGTAATTGTAATATATAGATTTACATGCTTAATGGCAAGTTATTGAAAGCTGTATGTAAGCACTGATTATCAGAAATGAGGCTAGTTTATTACATAAGCAAATAATAATAAAATGGTTGTATCAGCAATCAGTGCCAGAATAAAAAGTGTATGAGCTGAGGACTGCACAGTATATAGAAATGAAAGCACTGCATTCAATTAACTATTGCCCTTAAAAAAGGATGAATACAAAGTATCTCTGCAGTGTACATACACATGTTTTTATCAAACTCTTTATTAGGCTAAATATGTGGTTCCAGGACATCAAAAATATTCATCAGTTCCTATACATACCCTCTACCAAAATTACCTTAAACATCAAAAGTTCATCTTATCAGCCTAACAGGAAAGAACCACACATACCAACATTTTACAACCATACACATTGCCTAAAACAAACTACATTAAAAATTTAAATGCTTTTGCATGAGGGAAATCTCCCCAAACTCCCATGCCCCCTTTTCTTTATACATAGTAATCCTGAGGCTACATGAGCACAAGAAAGGGAAATCTGCTAACATTAAGTCATGCCAGTCATTCCTGCTAATTCCTGTTTGCATGATCTCTACTCTGGTCAGTCAAAGCAGGTGAAGGTACTGCTCAGTAACAGGTACACTTGGTCAACAGCAGTACTCAATAAATGACACATTCGATAAATGTGACTTAATCAATGAGGATTTCCTGATCAGTCCCATGACAAACTATTCTATCCACCAGAAAAAAAAAATATTTTATTTATTTATTTAACAATTGTTTACTGGGAAAGTCCAACTAGGACAGAGCCCATTTTCAGCGGAGACCCAGGGAGAAACATTCCAGATGCATATCTTTGGAATGTGGTAGGAAACCAGAGCACCTGGGGGAAACCCAAGCAAATGCAGGAGGACATGCCGACTCCACAAAAAAAGGCACCCCAGCCAAGAATGGAACAGGAGTACCTCTTGCTGTGAGGTGGCAATGCTAACCGCTGTACCACTGCGCCGCCCTATGTGTGTATGTGTGTGTGTGTGTGTGTGTGTGTGTGTGTGTGTGTGTGTGTGTGTGTGTGTGTGTGTGTGTGTGCGTGTGTGCATGCGTGTGTGTGTGTGTGTGTGTGTGTGTGTGTGTGTGTGTGTGTGTGTGTGTGTGTGTGTGTGTGTGTACACACACACACACACACACACACACATATATATATATATATATATATATATATATATATATACACACACACACACACATGTTTTTCTTTTCTAGGAAGAACAGGATAGTTTGCAATGGGACTGGTCCGGGAATCTTCATTGATTAATTCAGTTTTGTAAGTATAATGTTTTGCATATCATTTATATACAGATATGATACACATGGGGGTCTGGTGTAAGATATGTAAAGTATGTGTAATATTTTGTACTTTAAAGCCAAGAGGCAAGTTTTATGATGAGTAACAAAACCGCAAGTCACAAAAGTAGCCCTAGAGTACAAGATGTTGGGAGCAATTCATAAGCATTCTGCTTTGTGGAATAGGGCTGGTATGCCTCTAGATAGTGTACTAAGGTCCTATGTAAGTCATAGAAACTGGTACATAATGTGGTAAAACCATATATGTTATATTATCACATTGTGCAACCATATTGTTCCGTGGATAGAGTACACATGCAAATGGCTCCCCTCTCCCATGACTAGATATGAATCACAAGCAGTAACATCATCTGTGCATGGATTGATCCCAGTGGTGTAAAGGACAAGACTCACACTGCATTCCTACTGATAGTGTAATTTTTGTGACAACATTGATCGCTTTTTCCTGCTGTTGTGTTGCTGAATTAACAGACCTGGCAGCATATAGGCAGTGAATTAACAATGTAAGAAAATCTCTGCTGGCAATGGAGTTTCCTGTGGTGCAGTCAAACCTCTAACAACAACCATACTTGTTCCCTTTCACCACAGTGATGTTTCAGTGCTCAGTCCAATCAGAACGCTTTTAAATGAATACCCTCGGTCAATATATGTTAATGAAGTACCATCCACAGTCATGGGCAGTGAGTTGAACATCATAATGAACTGCTGTAGCCCATGACTATGGAAGACTACAGATGACACCATATAAAACCTCAGGGGCTGTGAAGTGAGGAGTGAAGCACTAGATCAGCATAAATGAGTAATATCTGTAGTATACTGGAGCACTCAAAGCCGTCTTATATTGCAGCCATCTTTCTTAGAGTCAGTTCCCTGTAGCATTCCTGTAGTCATTTCTGTACATTTGTACTCCCACACATAATCATTGTCTGACTGTGTAGCCGACGAAGCACTCCTTTTGGTAGATCTGTAAGCAGATCTAATTTCTACACCATGATTTTGCAAGACACCGCTTTGCAGCTCTTTAAATTTTTTAAATGGCTGCAGCTTTACCTACATTTCATATGTTGTAGGAAACGGTGAGGAAGGTATAACTTCAAAAGCTAAGATTTTGATTCATATTCAGTATGTCTGGAAGATGCATAGCGAGACATTGTTGGGTATCTTTATGAAACATTATACTGTCTAACCCATGTTCAATTGTACGTCTGCTGAATGTTAATCTGCAGCTGCAAACGGTGTTCATGAACCAGTTGGCCTCTACATATCTAACACCATATCCTCGCATAATCCAGTCTCCTTATCTGACTTATTTATTTATTTATTTATTTATTTTTTACTTTGGTGACTATGTGCATTTTGCCATAAAAACGTAATTGCTGCTGTTCATATTCACCTAGTGAAGTATACAGATGAGCACAAAAACTTTGGGATTCGGTAACTGTGCAAGCTGTCTGCTGAATAGATCTTTACTTGTATGTTTGCACAAAGGGACTGTCTTTTCTGTGTTTCTTCTGTACTTTTGATGCAAGTTTTTAATGTTTTGATATCATCAGGTCATTTTTCAGTGTTATTTTAACAGTGCTGTAAGGGTTTTGCTACGGTATTTATAAGGAAGTGATACTGTAATTAGTCTAGCTTCATTTACTTTAGATATTAAGAATTGGTGCCTTTTTGCCAGTAATGCATTTTTCTAATTCTCTACTCATGGTTATTATTTTCTTTTTAATTTGTTTTATTGTAATGTTGTTTATTATAATATTATTACATTTCATTTCTTGGGCTTTGATTTACATAAGAAAGTTTGTTTTGAGAAGTCTGAGTTTACATTTTTTGGGTGAGCAGTATGTGGTTTTATACTTTATCATTAAGTATGAACTGGGATGAGTTATTCAGATGGATTACAGTGCTTGAATGGTTTATGACTCGTACATTAGTGATCATAACTGTTTGATTATGTGTACAGAGTGATGACAAATAAAACTATCAACACAGTGTACCTAATAAATATATTTATCACACACCTTTTCACTGTATACTATTAGTATTTTATATATATATATATATATATATATATATATATATATATATATATTTATAGGTATAACTGTCTATATATCTATATATGCATGTGTATGTGTATGTATATATAACATTTTATTGCTTCTACTTCTAATGTAGACACATCCAACTGACCCTAACCAATCAAGCTAACACCTCACTAAATGCTAATAATGAATAGAAATCAGTACCTTACTGCAGGCACATAACATGCATGCACCAAAATTTACAAAAAACATGCCATTCCTGCACCATAAATATAGCTGAAATTACCAAGCCATCATAAGTCTACATATATTTGAGGTTTTTTCTACAAGCTCTCAATCTCAGGTGCTCAAAGATGATTATCTTGCAGCCAGGGATTTGGGCACTTGAACTCAATGACATGCTTGAGTGAGGAGGGGTAGTTGTGCAGAGAGAGGAGAGTAGGTACACCTCAGCCAAACACAGTAGCTGAGTACAAGCAATGGGGAGAGAGTAGATGGGGATGGATGTGCAAGTTAAGCTTTCAAACAGTGATTGGGATGGGGAGATTTAGGGAAAGAGAGGGGATTTTAGGGTTAAGGAGTGATTCAGAACTTTTGGGTTGGAGAGCAGGAAGTTCATTTTAGATTTAGGAAGCAGAAGTGGAATTTTAGGGTTATGGAGCACTCTACTACAAGTACTCACAGCACACTTGTTTGCTGCCATTTAGTCTAAATGGCAAGTGCCCTAACTGAAGCTAGCATGATCCTAATTGATTACTTGTTCCTTGTACCATCCAACCCTACATTCAGATTTGGGGAATGTTAAGGGAGTTTTAGGTTTAGGGATGGGAGGAAAGTTTAGAATTAGGGATCAGGAGGGGAGTTTAAGGGTTAGTGACTAATCAGGGTGTTTATGTTTGGGGGGGATTGTGGAGTTTTAGGTTTAGGGAGCGATCAAGGACTTTAGGGCTAAGAAGGGAGAGCTATGGATGGGGACTGGGTTTGAGTTTTGGTCTTAGACTTAAGGTTGTGGTAGGGCAATGCAGTTTAGTAGGGTTGGATGGTACAAGGAGTAGGTAGTCAACTAGGATCATGATTGCTTGAGTTAAGGCACTTGCCATTTAGAATAAACGGCAGCAAGTTTTTTGCGAGTACTTGTAGTAGACCCAGGTTTAAGTGCTTGCTCTGCCATACTCTCTCTTCATAGTGCCTAGTGAAACCTAACTGAGGATATGCAGACAAATTGCATTTCTCCACACATCTGACCACTTGTGCATTCAATGCCTACAGCGTTATACATTGCAGTGAATAAATTATAACCATATATTTATATCTATGTATCGATCCATATCAGTATATATATATATATATATATATATATATATATATACACAGTTACACACACACACACACACACACACACACACACGTGTAAGCTTACTGACCTACCAAACTACTTACAGCACACTTACGTAAAAATACCCACAAAATAGCTCTCATCGTAACCACACCCTCTTGAGCATACCTCTTTAAAATTAACAGAATTAAGCCAAGCACACTATATGTAAAATCTACAGGTACACCATTTGTAACACAGGTTATCACCTCACAAGTGCTCCTTACCTCTACATAGTAAAACCAACATCCTGCAAGTGCATGGTGAATCCAGAACTCCACACACATATGATAACAATCACTTATTATAATATCACACATGTATACTAATCACACTCTCCTACCATAACTTTACAAATGGGCAAACTTAAACTAAACTAAACAATTTCCAGAAAAAATACATTTACATGGGACTGGGAGGCCTTCAGCCCCATATATATATATATATATATATATATATATAACTCTACCACTGAACAGCCATTGTCATAAAATGAAAGTTACCCGCCTCACACATACACACACGCGTAGTTAAACCTCTGACACAGGCAGAAAAGATATTGGCTCAGTAAATGATTCTGTTAAACAGAAGTGCTAAATGATAAAAGACATCCGATCTTGCCATGCACCTTTATTTCCACCACCCATTGGTGACTGTTGACTGCTACAGGACAGTCCATCTTACTCAACATTACAAATAGCCTCATTTCCACAAATATCATTAAGTATACTTTTCTTTAAAAACTAGCAGTCCACAAAGCATTTGATAAACTGACCATTTGATCATTTTCAGGTGTCCATACAAACATTTGCATGCATGCAATTAGATCTATACCCACACATCTCACAGAGATAGGTAATTCTATAATGTACATGCGTTTATATACACATAGCTAATTGCAGACAGTACAGTTTTACTGCTATGTCAAAACTAATTTTAATCCTTTTCTTTAAAGATTAAAATATTTATTTATATTTTCAAAAGTGATGAAATTGTTTTTAGGCTTATAAGCCTGAGTAAATAATGAGCAAATAATTTTGAAATGAGATTTCATCTGACAAGTTATTTGTACCTGTACTGTGCCAGTCCACCACTCTTGAAGAATAGTTGAATGCACGACTGCTCTGGAAGTGAGGTATTACACTTTTAGACACATTAGCTGAACCAAGTGAAATAGAGTTATAATAGTGAAGGAAGACATACTCTCAGTTGCTCTTTTGTGTAGGTTTACAGATAAGAAAGGACTTCAGAGATGTATAACTTGAAGCTTCTTTTTGGAGTTTGGAGTGCTTTTTGAAATAAGGAGACAGTAAATTGATGGGTTATATAAGAAGCATTGATACTCATAATGTGATAACGTTAAAAGCATACAGCAGAGATGGCACAAATCAACAGACTTTTTTTAAAGGAATATAGACTTTTCTTTGAGGACCATTAAGCTATATTCTTCCTCCACATTTCTTTCAGTATACGTTTTTTTGTATTTTTTCCCTATCAAGTCATGTTATACATATGCTGCCTTTCCCCAGTAGTTATAATCTAATAGAATCTTGATTCTTTAAGATGGAGCTAGCTAGGTACCAATTGCTTTCTAGGTAAGTCACAGGTGAATTCCACATGCAAAAGTTTATTTATTCATTAATTCTATTTAACTATGGGAGCACAACTGACCATTAGACTTTCACTTACTCATATATTTGACATCACCCATGTTGTATTCTAGTATGTTCTGATTTTCGAGAAGTTTATTCTGCACCGTCATGCTGCTCTCCACAAACTGAGTCTGTCTGACTTTGGTTTGTTGGATCCCTTTTGTGTATTTTGTCTCAGCCTGTTAAGGTTTGAATGCCTGGCTTTCTTGACCAGTTTGTTTGCAAAAGGGGATTATTGTACACCCAAACAATGTCTCCCTTATATTATAAACATTGTAAAGCATGTAAATCATTGCATCCTTTTTTGTAGCTCATATGGATAAGCTTTTTAGTAACCTTAATGTGGCTCTTTATTCCTTTGCATCAGGATATGTTTCTTTTGCAAGTTGGTGATTTGAAAGCTTAGTTGTAGTTGATGTATGAAGACAGTAATGCATACAATACTGGAACCAAATCCTCTCTTATTCTTAAATAAATTTCAGTTTCTGTCAAGATTTCAGTTTGACCGTATTCCTACTTACAAAGGGATCACTAAAGTTAATTTGTTGTCAGTTTTGAATCAGTGATCCACTATACAGTTTCTACAACTGCATCCTTCTCCATAACATCAGTTCACTAACAGGAGAAAACAAAATACATATAAATGAAACTAGAACCTTTTTATTTTTATCTGATTAGGGATGTATCCAGTACAGTATGGAATAAGCCATCTGAAAGAGGCAGCCATGAGGGTTGTTTGTGTCCGTGTTTACACTTTGTAAGATGAGAGTAATGGGGACAGTTCTGGCAAAGCCCTAATGACACCTATGTATATGAACCTTTTTAGACAAACCATCCTTCATAAGATGCAAGCATAAAAAAGTCTGAAAATGCACGACAGTTTTATGTAAACCACAATGTAGACCAAAATGTTCATAAAACTGATCATTTCACTGTTTGACAATCTCCACGCATAAAGATTTCCTAATTCTTCTTGGTTAAAAACTGGGTTAGACAGGCACAGTATTCTTCAGACTCGCTCTATTACTAACATTTAATTTGCTCTGCATTTTGTTTCTAAATGTAAAAGCTGACTTGTCACATCCTCAGAAATGATTTCTTAAACTTGCTATAACCATAAATGATCTGGTGCCGTATTTTGCTTTGCCATGTAATTATTTACATGTGTATGTTACATCCCTCCTATGTCCAAACACCTCAGTACATAATCTCCCCTCTGCTTTCCATGCACACACAGCCTGACAAACAGATTTTCCTACATACACCTTTTGTATACCTAGACAGAAAACAGTGGTGCAATGAGTTCTGTAAATAACTGTGAATCTGAAAATGTTGAGATTGGCAAATGGTCAGTTGATCATTTTTTTGAGCATGATTGTTTATTCAGATTTGGCTTGCATTTTAAAACGTTTATATGGTTGCACCATAAGAAGCATAAGCAACCAAAAAGTCTTTATGTATCTGTTAACATAAACTTTGTTTTTGTAGTGCAACATGTTTCGCTTTTTGTCTTTATTTGGCTGGTCTTTGTCACTGGGGCAACCTAAGACCCTAGGAGCTGCTGTGGGTCACATGTGGTGAAGCTGTTAAATTAAAGAAAGAGACTTTTTTGTGTTAGCTGGAGGAGTCCAGTAGTCATCAGGAAAATAAAAAAGAAGTATCTCCAACACTCACTGAACTGGGAGGAATTTGGTAAGCCCATGGTGAATGGCTTTTGGGTGGCATTGAAATGGTCCAGGCAAACCTTCCAGAGACTTCAGAATGAGGGGAGAGAAACATTTCTTAGACTATTCTCAATAAATGTGAATAGAAAAAAGCAAACAGAACTGAGCTGCTGAAGTATTCAGAACCAGAACCTCCAAACCAATGAGCTGATTTTATTTCATATACTAGGAAAATGTTCAATGTTTGTTTTACAAACTAAAGTTGGTTCATTGTTTTGAAGCTGCACCCTGTGTCCTGTCAGGAGATGAAAGAAACACCTTGAGGAATTTAGAAACATGGTGACTATGCCTTGCTTTCAGGGTGCAGTACCAAAACGAACAGGTGGGATGGGGTCCATTTCTGTAATCAAATTCACTGTTGTTATTAAATAGTTCCAAGGAGAAACTGGATGAAATTCATTCAGAAATTTTGAAGAGCTAGGTGTTACCAGGCTGTTGAAGTAATATGTCTTTCCTGTCTTATGTGAGAGATAGGGACTGCACTGCTGAACTGACAAAATGGTGAGGAGGGGCTTGTTTTCAAAAAGAAGGCCAGAATGATGTATCCCAGATCAATTTTTTGCCTCTCATATCGCTGTGATGAAAAGCAAAATTCAACTGATAATTCAGCCTCTGGATCAGGAAGAACAATGCAAGCTCTCTGCTGACCATGGAACAGTGGATCATCTGTTTGTTCTTGTATGAATGTGGGATAGATCATGTGAGTTTATAATTTTATCAATAAAGTCATCTTGTTTTATGCCCTTCAGAGGGCATATGAAAAAGTACACCAGATATACCATTCATCTCAGAATGTCTTGTGGAAAGTATAAAAATACAAGTGCCCACACACTCACTGCCTGTACAGGCCATTCAGTCCATGTATTTGCAGACCAAGTTTGTCAGCATTTTGAGCATTTATTGGAATCCATTCAAGTGGGGCATGGGACTTTGCCAAATGTACATCTGGCTTCACCTCCTCTTCATGCTTTTCTTGTATAGAATACCATTACGCCATAGCTTTTGGAGTATCCAATATGGGGATATGAGGGTTGTCGTTTTTTTGTCTGCAGACAGTGCTGTTGTCTCAATCTCAAGTAAATGTGACCTCCATCAGCACTCTTATGGACTTTTAGAGGTTCTTCTCATCTAAGTAGTTTCTGAGTGAGGACTGCTGTAGAAGGGGAGGCATTCCTGAGTGAATGATTGACAGGGTGGGGGGGTGGGTGAGATAGCTGAAAGTATCTACTGTGTGGTACTGGTCTGTGGTGTTGTATTCTAAGTCCAAATTTAAGATGTACAGAGTGTGGTAATTTGTGGAACCAAAGAAGCTCATGAGTATCAGCTCATGTCAAAGAAATGCCCAAACAGTTAATACTAGTAAGGACATGAGAAGTACAAATTCTCAAATGGCACTGTTGGAAGAGAATTATGTTTTTGTAATTGTTTCATTTCAGTGGAATTCTTAAATGTAGATGCTTAGTTTAACTGCCCACTTGTGTTTGGTTGGGGTTGTAGGACTTTTGTGGTAGATTATTGTAATTGTTGCATTTCAACAGAGTGCTTTAATGGAGAAGCTCAGTTTAGAATGAAAATGCTTGGTTAGTAA
The DNA here is from genome assembly GCF_019279795.1 of Protopterus annectens. NCBI lineage: Eukaryota > Metazoa > Chordata > Ceratodontiformes > Protopteridae > Protopterus > Protopterus annectens. The sequence goes on from NC_056741.1 coordinate 1,971,396,472, forward strand.
ACTTCCCATGGGGTCACAGTAACCTCTTAGAGTTGAGTTACATCACACTGGGAATAAGCAAGATGAAAATTTAATTTAAAAAAGTAAACAGCTTCCCTACTGTCAAAAGTGCCAAAGTTCTCAGAGAAAACGTTAATTTAAAAAAGGAAACAGCTTCCCTACTGTCAAAAGTGGCAAAGTTCTGAGATCTCACACATAGTACTGCTACTATTAGAGTACAGTAGAGAGTCGATTACCAAACTAACTGGGACCTAGGGTAGTTTGGATAATCAAACATATAACTGAACCAGATAAAAAAATTCTAAAATCTTGTTTTTTCTGCATGCAGGGGATACACTTTTCAACCATTCAGCGATTCCAGTGGACAGTAAATAATATTTTTCACACATGAGCTGGCAACAAGCTCAAAAAACACTAACACGCGAATACGTATAATGTTTACATATTCAGACTTTATGATTTTTCCTCCCTGAAAACTTTGCAAGGCTGCGTTTGGATAACTGACGTTTCGGATAATCAACTCTCTGTTGTATAGTATATCTGACGTTTGACTAAATGTGATTGACAGATCCTGCTCTCATTAAACCCCTGTCCGTAAAACCTATGTATCCCAGTTTCCACTTTATGTTGTGATTACTATGATGATTACACGATTAAAGTGTAGAAACTTAATTTAATTTCCCTTTCTTATGGAGAGAAGGGTGTGCCTGTCAGGAAACAATGATGAATTATTTGATTTTTAAGTCTTCATTTCTTACCATACATGAATCTACAATATGCTGATACCTAAACTAAAGGCTCCCTATTGAAATGTTGGCACTTGAACTGGCCAGACAGTGAAAAGAAGAATGAAACTGCAAGAGAAGAGCAAATCTTGGAAACTGCTATTCTCCTTTAAACTTTTTTTCTTGCAGGGGGGAGAGCCCTCATATAAAGCCTAATATTTTGGGGGGAAGCCCCCAACCCCTGAACTTATATATATTTAATCTGAGATTGTGATACCTCAAAGAAAAGGGGTCATGATGAGAAATGGCCATCTTGGATATAGAATATGTAAGTCTGTTTTTTTTCAGACATTCAATTTCTGTGTTTTGAGACTCACTCTAGCAGCTCCTGAAATTTCAAATCATTACCTAAAATAGCACCTGCGTAAGTTTAGTCAATTATCAGGTCTAATGAACATTGTGTTCTAGCTTTGTCAGAACTGGTCTGTACTGCTGTTGCTATCCCAAAGTTAGCACTTCTATGGGGTTGTCAAGTCATCACTCATCTAGACTTATGTTGTCTGCCTTAATTTCCCTGAACAGTTGTTTGGTAGAAGAGTACCTTAGGAGCTCACTCAGATATTCTTCATTTGCTCTGTGCTTGTTGGTATTCACTTCTTATTTAATGTCATTTTTATTCTTTATTTACCTATTTGTCTACTTACATAAAGTGTCATTCATGTTATTGTTGCAATAACTAATGTGCAATTCTGAGATTCAGTGATTGATATTGTGCTATTTCAGGGATTGCTGTTATCCCAAGCTAATGCAGTCTGAGAGTTAGTGCATAAGTAGCAGCAGATGTTGGGGATATATTGCTCCCCATGCTGAGAGTTGCAGGGTAGGCCTTCCTCTCATAGGTTCATAGGTTCATACTAGGCTATCTGCCCAAGGGCATTTATAAGCCTAGCCCATAGTTATGTGGCTTTCGCCACCCCTTTAGTTTGAATAAAAACTATGCCTATCATTTTTCTGTGCCTCTGTCAAGCAGTGACACTGAAGTAATCCCTGGGGTATATCTGCGATCTCCCATCCATTGGTCAAGATTCCTCTTGAACAAGGCCAGCGAGGTGCTCTGCCTCACATGTACCGGGATTTTGTTCCACAGCATAGGGAGTCTCTGGGTGATGAATCTGTCCCTCCAGCATGTTCTATTTATAACCGTGTCAAGGTTTAAGTCTCCCGCCCTTGTGGTTCTGAGGGATCTAGATTTTTTGAGGTGAAGCATATTCATCATATCTGGGTTTGACACGGCCTTATATGTCAGGCACAGGTCACCTCTGAGCAAGCGGTATGAGACTGAATAGAGCTGGAGTTCTTTCAGTCGGGCAGCATAAGACATATTTTTGAGACCCTTTATCCTTTTGGTGAGGAACTTTTGGGGCCTTTCAAGCTGCAGCAGGTGTCTGGTCAGATACATTCGAACGGGCATTGTACTCAATCATAGGTCTAATGAGTGATGAGTACAGGGGACGATGACCTCCCTTGATCTAGATGTGAATCCCTTCATGATCAGGTGGGCGATATAGAAGGTTTTCCTAACTACTTTAGCAACATGAGTGTCAAACGAAGGCTACTGTCAACTTGGGTCCCCAGATCCCTGATGACTTTTTCTGTGCTCAGTGGATTGCCACCTATATGGTAGCTAGGGGTAACCTTGTTTTTCCCGAAGGGTATGACTATGCATTTTTGGCGCTTAACTTCAGGCCATGGCTCTGGCACCAGTTATCCGCTTTCTGTGAGGCCCTTCTGGAGGATATCTGTGTCAGATGTGTTTTCGACTATGGCGCCAGTTTGCAGTCATCTGCAAACTTTGTCAGCCATAACCCTCCTGTGTTTGCTTGTACTTCAGAAAAGTAGATGCCGAACAAGAGTGGACCCAGGACTGAGCCCTGTGGGACACCACTTGTGACAGGCTTTGAGTCTGACATGGCTCCAGCAACTCTGACCCTGTGGGTTCTGTCACTTAGCCAGTTTGCAACCCATCTTGTGATGTATGGGTTTACATTCAAGCTGATGAGTTTTTCGATGATACCTGAGTGGGGTATTGTGTCAAGGCCTTTGCCAGGTCGAGGTAGGCTGTATGGACTGCCTTTCCCTCATCAATGGCCTTGGTGACTGTCTCGAAAAAGTCAACCAAGTTTAAGAGGCAGGATCTGCCTTTGACAAAGCCAAACTGGGTTGGATCCAAAGTCTGCAAGTTCCCTATGTCTTTATTTATGAGTTCCATTATGATCCTCTCCATGGCTTTGCAGATAAGGCTTGTCAAGCTAATGGGGCGGTAATTTCCAGGGTCTGTGGAGGCACCGCCCTTATGAAGTGGGACCACAGTCGCCGCCACTCCTTGGGTACGTATCCTGAGGTGAGGCTAAGATTAAACAGCTGTCCTAACTGTGGGTTTAATTCCTCGTTGAGTTCATGAAGCACACAGCCGGGGACACTATCCGGTCCCATGGATGTTGTGTTTTTTGCCTTAGTGAGGGCAGTTCTCACCTGGGCGTTGGAGATGTTTGGGGGGCTACAATCCTCTGGAATAGATATCTCTCCTTTTGGGGGGGGGGGGGAGAAGTTTGCACTGAACCTGTCAGCCAACAAAATGCTTTTAGTACCTTTTATATTATAGTTCACAGTAGAGTGATTCTAACATATTGTAATCACAGGTATGTGCCTTGATCACAAAAAAAGGAAATTCATTAGGGAGTCATCTATCTATCTATCTATCTATCTATCTATCTATCTATCTATCTATCTTTGTCTGTCTGTCTATTTCTCTATCTAGCATTGCCTATAATTTATCTATTTATCTATCTGTCTAACTGCTGTCTTTCTAGAAGATTGTCTATGTAGCAATCTGTCTATTATACCCTGAGAAGGAAAAAGACTCATGTTTTGATTTCAAGCTTATAGCCTATTGACCCTTGAGAGGCTTGTTTTAGTGTCATACTGAAATTTGCAGTTGCCCATATAGTTACCAATGTAGTTTTTGAATGTTGTGTTGCTTAACTTTTTTTGTGAGTTTGAATTTATACCAATGTTGTAGCATCTATTGGGTAATGAATTTGCACTATTTGTCATTATTCTTATCAATTTTAAGCAGTATGCTACTAATCTGGTGTTGGGTCTTCTCTTGTAATTTCTAGGTAGAAGATTTTGAAAGAATTGGGTCAACCACTGTTGTATTTGTCAGACATCGGTTAAGTAATTTCTAGGATACAGAGAATGTATGAAATTCCTATAGTCATCAAAGTAGTTTATTTATGTTTGTACGTATGTATGTATTATTTTCTTATTTACATTTGATTAATGGGGAAGTCCAGCTGGGAAAGTGTACATTTTCACTGGAGGCCCAGGAAGAAAAGCTCCAATGTATTACAAAAACATTTTAAGAACAATAATTTTATAATCTTCAAAGACAATACAAAAAACATCTACAGTTAAAATAATTATATCAAATTAAACATAGTGTGAAAAATTTGCTTAAGAAGGGTACAATTTATATGACAATGATTTCATATTTATAGAAAGTTTTACCAGTTTATACAGAAATTAAATGTAAGTTAGTATAATACAAACATAACTTGCGATATGAAGTGAGAGAAAAACCAGGGTTATGGCATATTCAAAAAGAGAGTCAGGGGAGAGAAACTGATTCAAGTAAGGGAGTGAGTGAAGAAGGGAGAGTAAAGCCGTGTAAAGTTATGAATATGTACTTATTCATATTTAGAGATATAAATATTTTTATATTATATATATATTTATTATTATAAATTAAAATTATTGTAAATTATTTTTTTATATATATATTAAATATATATATTTTTGCTGGGGTTGAGCAAGAACAGAGACAGATTTTGGCTAGGAAATCTTTCAGAATGGTTTTAAAGGACTGGAGTGAGGATATTGGCCTAATGAATACAGGTAAGGAGTTCAAGGCCTTAACAACATGGTATGAGTACAGAACATGCCCAGCAGATTTGATAGGTTTCTGGAATGAAAGTAGTTTTTGGTTATTGGATCCTAATGACTGATTGGGAACATAGTTGTGTAGAATGGTATTTAGTGCTGGGTAAGCAGACTGATGCTGGATAATTTTGCTGATGGTAAAAACGGTGTGTATATATTAGATGATGAGGTAGTTCTAACCTATTTAGGCTTTTTAGTCCTAAATTTATTATTGCATCATTCAAATTTTGATTTTTGTGATGCCCGGAGGTTAGTAAAAGGTGGAAGCCCCATAAAGCAGTGAAGGGAGCAGGTAGGTAGTTGCAAGTGTAGTTTTAGTTGCGTTTGGTGATAGTTTTTGGCTCTGTAAAGAATCCCTATTTTTTGTTGATTTTTTTCATGCAATTTTGTATATGCAGGCCAAATTTAAGATTATCATCTACTATCATCCCTAATAAGTTTTGATTTTTCATGAGAGAGGGATTTTGGAAGGGAAAGTAATATTTTTTTTTCTGGGGTGTATGCATGAATTGTGAGTTACAAAGCCATGTTTCAATGGCTGTTAAAGCTTCCTGAATAATTCACCCTTTTACTAGTGCATTTTTTTAGTCCTTACATTACTAATTCATGTTATTTAGTCCATTTTTATTTTGTTAATAAAATCTAAACTTTATTAAGAAGTATCCGCAGTTTCTATGTCAACTGCAGAGTGTAACATTATATTTTTAACTGGACTAATCAATGCTGCATAAAGGGGAAAAAGGAAATTATGTGAGCTGCTCTATATTCCTGTGAGTATCGAATATACTACATACCAAGTCTTTCTGATTTTTATTGCAACATGCTGATCAAAACTAAATGTGTTGTCTATAATGATTTCCAGATTTTTATTTCATTGTTTAACTTTAATATTTCTCCAATAATTTTGTAAGTAAATCGTATATCATTTTTCCAAAGAATATTGCATGTGAAGCCATTGACGTTGGGACTGTTGTTATGTCATAAAGTGTTCATTTTATTCAAATACCTAAAAGTATTTTTGCATTCTTAGTGCAGGTAACTGCCTTTCCCATTTTGCATTGACCAGCATATTTTACTGGACATAATTCTCTATCCATAATTATGTAAAAAAGATCAAACTGTTATGGTCCCTGCAGTGATCATTGAGAGACTGTGCTGGATAGCTCAGTAGGTTTAGATAGGCAATCTGCTGTTCTTTTCATAAACACAATTCTGCCTACAGTTGACCAAATTTAGTAACTAGAAGCTATAAAGTATATACCTTAGTCACCAGAAATGTAGCAATTAAAATATAACTTTTATCAATAAAACAGCTAAAAAATAATGCCACATTTTTATGCATTCACTATAGTCTAAAGGCTTTTAGCTATAATTAAAGCAATTATATATTAATGGACTATACCTCAAGAGCCAATCAGACTAAACAATCATTTACATTGGATGAACAATTATTAATACAATTAATATTTTAATAAATAGTATAAGTGAGCATCATAGTTATAACAAATGCTTCATCGCTCATTGTTTAAGCCCTTGTATTCCAACATTGTAAAAATAAATATGAGTTGTGCTTCCATTTTAAGGATGAAGTAAGAAGTATTAAGACATAAATCAATACTGTAGCAGTTAATTTAAAATGGATGTCACCAGGATTAAGAGGAAACATGTTTTAATGTCCCTAAAATGTTCTACAATCCGTACTGCCACTGGGCAGATTGACTGACCAGTATAAAAAGCTCATAAGGACATTTCAAGCCATATATTATGATTTATTACACTAAAATCAAAAATACCAAACAAAATATAGTAAACAAGCACACACACACACATATATATATATATATATATATATATATATATATATATATATATGTGTGTGTGTGTGTATGGGTCAACCTTACATTGTGAACTGGTCACATCATTGACGCACATTAACACATAACAGCAAACATATAAACATTGCAATAGGCAGTAGCTCTTTGTCTGAGATCATGGTAAAATGGGGGGGTGGGGATTTGCCCTTTCTCAGTTTAGTGTGATCTTGGAGTTGGTACATAGAATTATCAGGGGATGTGTGCAGTACAGGGGAGCTTGCCCCATGAAATAATGTGTTTTAGAGTGATTTGTATTGTCAATGTTTTGGTCTTTCACTGTTTGAGTTTGATACTTTGTATGTTGCCAGTGTGGCCAACGGTTTAATATAGATCCATATATAGTTACATTGACACTCGCACAGTCAACAACTTTAAATTTGTCATTACTGACATAGAACATTAAAACAAACTAAAAATCCACTGATCAAATTGGCAACAAAGAATTCCCTTTTCTGATTTGTTGACTTAACAAAATAAAAAAAAAGAAAATCTTATCAATGCGACAGGATCAAATTTGTCTGAATAGTGGCACTGTTAAGAAAAGTGTTTTATTTCCTGTTTAAAATGTACCCACCTCCACAGGTTCTGTACCCGACAAACAGAAGCTTAAAATGCCAAACTGATCTTATCCCACTTCCAGAGAATATAATCTTAGGCAGCTACAGGCCTTTTTATCCAGGAACTTACCCACCACCTCATACGGATCTTTACTTTTGAGGTTGTTACAGCATCTGGCCTTCTACCATCTTCATGCTGCCATTTTTCCACAACTGCAATCTTCCCATTTTCTATGTTGCTGCGTTTTCCTGTTTTCTACAACTCAGTACTCTACCTTCTCCTAGCATGATACACTGGTTAGGGAGGCCAAAAAGCAGAGAAAGTGAATGAAAGCATTCACAGTACTTTGCTTTAGGTATACCTTTTATTCATTTTATTTTGTTTCCAATGTAAATCTCCCTCTGCCAAAGAACCACTTTCTGAGGCAAGCTAGCAAGAAAATAAAACAGTATAAGTCTAGATGGCAATATCTATCTCCACAGGAGACTTGTCAGAGAAAATCCATGTACACATATTGTAAAAGCTTAATTCTCTTCTCACAATGAGCCCAGAAGCCAAGATCAAACACAAGATGCAGGAGATGGGAGGCAGCAGAAGTCATGCACCATAATATAAACTTCATCTTATAGGATCATAGGAGGTTACTAGGCTATCAACTTGGGTGTCATTTCAAGCCTAGATACTCTAGCCAATACCCAGGATTGTATTTATTAATGACTGCCTATGTCCAGGAGGGCCGTGGGCACTCTCCCTGGTAGGAATTCATAGTGTCCCATCCACTTGTCCCTGTTCCTTTTGAACAGTGTCATAGAGGCGTTCTGCTTCACATGAATTAGCAGCCTATTCCAAAGACACAACAGTTGCTGGGAGACAAATCTGTCCTTTCAGGATGTCCTATTCAAGTCGCAAGCCATATTTAGGTCCTTGGAATGGGTAGCTCTAGTCCCATTTGATTTATGGATGTATAGCACATTCATTAGGTTTGGGTCGGAGATTGCTGTATAAGCCAGGCATAAGTCTCCCCTATACAATACTGAGTATAGTGACAGGGATATTAGTCAGTCTGTGTAAGGCAAATGCTGGAGTCCCTTGATAATCTTAGAAATCTGAAGTGTCTCCATTTGCTGCAGGTTCTTTGTACGGTACATGCCGAAAGGGCATTATACTCAATTATGGGACTTGATTAGTGACGAGAATAGATGGATTCTAACCTCCTTTACTCTAGAGACAATGCCTTTGCTAATCAAATGTGCTACATACAAAGCCTTCCTTACTACAGTAGAGATGTGGTGTTCAAAGTTAAGGTCGCAGTATACTTGTGATCCCAAATCCCTTACTACTTCGTAGGTACATAGGTTATTGTTGTTAATTTGATAGTGTGAAGGGACATTGTTTTTACTGAAGGGAATGGTGATGCATTTCTTTGCATTCAGTTTGAGACTCACTAGGACACCAGTCATTGGTCTGTGTAAGACCCTCCAGAAGTATACTGACATCACGTGGAGATGAGTACTGACATCACGTGGAGATGAGTACTGACATCACGTGGAGATGAGTACTGACATCACGTGGAGATGAGATTCAGTAATTGCATCCAGTTTGCAGTCGTCCGCAAACTTGGTCAGCAACAGCCCCTTAGTTTTGGCCTAAACTTCTGAGAAGTATACACCAAACAGTAGAGAGCCCAGCATTGACCCTTGTGTCATCCTCCTGGTGACAGGTCTGCTGGTTGTTGTGGAGCCACCTACTTTTATAGTGTGTGACTGGTTTATGAGCCAGTTGGCAACCCATCTTACAACAAAGGGGTTTACATTCAATTTGCTAAGTTTGTCAATAATGCCTGAATGTGGGATTGTGTCAAAGGTTTTTGGCAAGTCAAGGTATGCTGTGTGCACAGGTTTGCCCTTGTCAGTGGCCCTGGTTACAGATCTACCCTTGATGAAGCCGAATTGGGTTGGATCCAGGGTTTGGAGGTCGCCTATGTCTTTATTTATGAGGTCCATGATGATCATTCCATGACTTTACAGATGAGGCTGGTCAGACTTATGGGTCTATAATTCTCTTTGTCTGTTGCTAAGCCACCTTTGTGGAGGGGAATAACTGCTGCTGTTCTTCTTTCCACAGGAACAAAGCCAGTGGTTAGGCTGTGATTGAACAGGGTACTTAATGATGATGTTAGTTCATGTTTTAGTTTGTTTAGAAGACAATCTGGGATGCCGTCTTGTCCAGTAGGGGCTGTATTTTTTGCCTCAGACAAGGCATTAATGACCTGCTCTTCAGATATGTAGGGGTGGGGGGAGGTTGGGGCCAAGGTTTGTGATAAGTTTGGAGGGAATATTGGAGTGAAATTTTTCAGTAAATCTGTCCGCTAGCACGTTTGCTATCTCTACAGTATCAGAGTGTGTCTGATACCGTTAGTCACTATTTTGATATATGCTTGACATAGATGTAAAAGACCTCATGCTTATCCTTGGCTGTGATTGTTAAGTTTTTCTCAAAGTTAACCTTATAGGATTTTACATGTTATCTCATTTCCCTGTTGAGGCTGAGGAGGGGGCGTTTCCATTGTTGGGGTCTCTCTTTAGTTTACTTAGACAGCAACTTTTTGCATTTGTTGTAAAGTTTGTTGATGCTGGATGTCCACCAGGGCGGCTTTTTTTTTACTTGGGGCTCTGGCCTTAATTCTGTCTGGTACAGCCAAGTCTATACACTCATACAAGTGCTTGTACAGGATTTTAGTGTAAGCTTTGGTGTATTTACCAATTCCAGTTGGGAGTGGAGCTACAAATGCATTTATATCTTCCCCTAGGAGGGTATAGTTTGCTTTCATGAAGTTTCTTAGTCTGAGTTCACCCTTATAGGTTCATAGGTTCATAGGTAGGTACTAGGCTATTGGCCCAAGGGCCTACGTAAGCCTAGCCAGCAAGGTTTCATAGCTTACGCCACCCAAAAAAGTTATTTTTCTGTGCGACTGTCAGAGAGAGACACAGAAGTGATCCCTGGGGTGTATTTCCTATTTCCCATCCACTCATCAAGATTTTTCTTGAAGAGTCCTAATGAAGAACTTTGCTTGACACAGGTGGGTAGCTTGTTCCAGAGTAGAAGTCTCTGGGACAGGAATCTATCCCTCCAGCGTGTCCTGTTTATTGTGATGACAAGGTTTAGGTCCCTAGAGCATGTAGCTCGGAGGGATTTGGATTTCTTTAGGTGTAGCATGTCCAACAGCTCTGGGTTTGACATAGCTTTATATGTTAGGCAGAGATCACCTTGGAGTAGGCGATATGCTATGGAGTAAAGCTGAAGTTTTTTGAGGTGGTCAGTGTAGGGCATTTGTTTGAGGCCAGTAATCCTCTTTGTGAGGTACTTCTATGGCCTTTTCAGCTGCTGCAGATGTCTTGTGAGGTACAATCCAAAAGGGGCGTTGTACTTTATAATGGGTCTAATGAGTGACGAGTAGAGGGGAACAATGACCTCTTTTTTCCTGGATGAGAACCCTTTTATGATGAGCTGTGCCATGTAGAAGGACTTCCTGACTACTGTGGTGATGTTACTATCAAAGGAGAGACTACTGTCCACCTGGGTCCCAAGGTCTCTTATCACGCATTCAGTGTTAAGTAGATTGCTGCCTATGTGGTAGTTCATGGGTACAGAGTTTTTACCAAAGGGGATGACGCTGCACTTTTTGGCATTGAGCTTGAGGCCATGGCTCTGACACCAGGTATCTGTCTCAGTGAGGCCCTTCTGTAGGATGTCCACATCATTTGGGGACTTTACTATGGCTCCTAGTTTGCAGTCATCTGCTAACTTCATTAGCCAGAGGCCTTCTGTGTTAGCATGTACTTCAGAGAAGTAGACACCAAACAGGAGAGGTCCCAGGATGGAACCCTGTGGTACTCCACCTGTCACTGCTTTGAGGTCAGATTTGGAGTCTGCAACTTTTACAGTGTGTGTTCTGTCAGTGAGCCAGTTGGCAACCCATCTTGTGACATAGGGATTTATACCTAGTTTAGTGAGTTTAGCTATAATTCCAAAATGGGGGATAGTGTTGAAAGCCTTGGCGAGGTCAAGATAGGCTGTGTGAACCACCTTCCCCTCATCCACGGCTTTGGTGACTGCCTCAAAGAAGTCGATCAGGTTCAGGAGGCATGATCTGCCTTTCACAAACCCGAACTGGGTGGGATCCAGAGATGTTCTTCGTTCCCCATTGCTGCAGTCCTTACTATTGGGTATAGTCCGCGTCCAGTCGGCCCGAATACCAGAGTATAAGGCTGACGTCGGTCAGGGCGCATTAGACTGACGTCAGTACGTCAGGGTACTAATGCGCATGACCGACGTCATATCCTCAGTCTTTTTTGCCGCATGGTCCGATGCAGAAGCAGTTTTGCGAGTGCAGGTTGGCGTTCTGAAATATTTCCGAAACCGGAGTTTCAGACCGAAACAGAGTTGGCTAAGTACCCCGTTGGGGAACATTTTGTTTTTTTCTTGCCTCAGTATTTTAACCGGATGTCAGAAAAAGTGAATAACTGTATTTCTTGTGGGAAACAGATACCTCATAGGGATTACCATACCTTGTGTATACCTTGTTTAGGGCCTGAGCACGACGTTGTTGGTTGCCGTTCTTGTGCTAGGTTTAACAAACGCACTATTAAGAGGAGGTTAGACTGTGCCAGGTTAGTGTTTGGGAAGCGTTGCAATTATAAAATGCCGTCGGATGCTCCGGCGCCCGCTTCGCCCAAGAAGCGCAAGGACAAAACAGCGAAGCCTAGGGTTGATGAACCGGCAGTCCCGGACGTCGGTTCTTTAGAAGGCTCAGTGGAGCCAGAGGTTTTGCCAGGAGTTTCCATGGAGTCTCAGGCAGAAACTTTACTGTTACAGGATGTGCCTTCTCAGGAGGTAGGCCAGGCTGAGGGGGCTTCTCAGGTAACTGTTCTTCCCTCTCTTCCCAAGGTAGTTAGAGCCTCTCCTTCTGTTGCCAAAACTTCTTTGAGAGGTAGGCCAAGTTCAGCTTCCGTGGGGGCTTCTCCTAGCATTTCGGGTTCTGTACCTAAGAAACATATGCTTAAAATGGCAGAAGATTTGATTACTATGATTAGAGGTTCTATGCCCCCGCCTGATAAGAGGCCTAGGGTGGAACCGGAGTTTGATAGTTTTGAACAGTGTTCAGAGGCTTCAGAGTCTTCTGCGGAAGACTTGCGGGAGTATCCTACTTATTCTGATTCTGATGTGGATGATTCCACTCCTACAGCTTCTCCTCCTGAGGATTTCTCATTTTCAGAGACTCTGCATTCCATGAGGGAGCACTTTAAATGGGAAGGCCAGGATTACTCTGATTCCAGGAAAAGGCTTAGGGAATTCTTGTTTCTACCCCAGCATAGGCCCTTAGCTATTCCTCCTGTGTTGAATGTGGTGGAAGATGTTTTTGCAGAGGCTTCCCTGAACCCTGACTCTTTGCCTCCTGCTCCTGTTAAGCCTGATAGGTATTATAGGGTGCCCGAAGCTCATAAGTATTTGTTTAAGAGTCCTAGGGCGGACCCAGAAACTATTTCTCAAGGGCCTAAAGGTGTTAAGGCTTCTGTGGTTAAAAATCCTGTTCCCACTGATAAAGAGGCAAGGGCTTTGGATAGGTGGGGAAAGAAAGTGTATACTTCTTCCACTCTAGCCATGAGAGCGTTGAATTGTCAGTTTCACATGCTAAAATATCAGAATTATCTCCTTTCACAATTAAAATCTAAGGTGGATGCTTTGGCGGAAGGTATTGAGTGTAAAGAGTTGCTGGATTTGGTTCATGTGTCTGAACAAGTGGGTAAGCATTCTTTGCAATGTGGTTTTGATGCTGTACAGGCCTCCTCGAGGGTGGCTGCTACTAGTTCTGTTCTTCGCAGGCATGCCTGGTTGAGGGATCAGAATTTAGCAGAGCATGTTAAGACAAGGATTTTGGATGCTCCTTTACAGTCTGATGTGTTGTTTGGATCGCCTGTGGAAGCAGTTTTAAAGAAAATGGAGGACAAAGCTAAGTCTATGCAAACTGTTAAAGATTTTTTGCAGGTGCAGCCACCTCAGTTTAGTAGAAATTGGCCTGCTAAGGGGTGGACATATCCTGCTTATGATTCCCAGTCTAGGGGTAGGTCTAGACGTGGTAGGGGCAGGGCTCAAGGTTCTTTTAGGCCTAGAACAGGGAGTTCACCTGCTCAGACTTCTGGTGAGGGCAGGGGTCAGTCCTTTCGTAAACAGACCCAATGACCTGTCTTTTCAGCTGCCAGTAGATTCTCGTCTGGCAGCTCCTTTGGGAGGAAGACTGTTTCTTTTCAAAGAAAATTGGGATTTAATTACTCAAGACAAATGGGTGTTGGATATCATTCACCACGGTTACAGATTTTATTTCCATACAATGCGCCCTTTCAAAGGCATGCCAGACGTTCCTCCTCCACAAAGAAAAGAGGCTCACAAGCAAGTTTCTCAGTTACTCCAGATGGGGCGCATTCAGCCAGTCCCTGTATCAGAAAGGGGCCTAGGATTTTATTCTCGCCTGTTCCTAGTACCAAAGAAGGGGAACACGTGGAGACCAATTTTGGATTTATCTCTCCTCAACACTTTTCTGGACATTCCCAAGTTCAAGATGTTGATGTTACAACAGCTTTTACCTCTGCTGGGCAAAGATCACTGGATGGTAACTTTAGATCTCAAGGAAGCTTACCTTCATGTGCCTATAAGGCTAAGTTGCAGGAAGTATCTGCGGTTTCGAGCTGGAAATTCTCATTATCAGTTCTCTGCATTGCCCTTTGGCTTATCTACTGCCCAGAGTATTCACAAAGGTTCTGGCTCCAGTGATAGCTTACTTCAGGCTTCAAGGAATTCAAATCTATCCTTACTTGGACGACTGCCTGATTCTGGCTCAAGAAAAGGAAGACCTTCTACAGCATCTGGAATATGTTATAGCAGTGCTAAGATGCCTAGGGTATTCTGTGAACGAAATAAAGTCCAGTCTAGTACCCTCTCAAGACATGTGCTTTCTGGGTGTGAGACTGAATACAGCAGCCCAGATGGCCTTTTAACCCCGGACAAACAAAAGAGTCTATCACTTTACTTCCATCAACTATCTCATCAGTCCGTGCTGACTGCAAGGACAGTCCTTCAAGCATTAGGGTTCATGGCATCTTGTATTCTGGTGCTTCCCAATGCCAAACTGCATATGAGGAAGCTACAATGGTATCTCAAAATGTATGGACACAGCACTGCCAGGATTTGGACACTGTCATTCAAATAATACCTTGCCTTCAAAAAGAATTTTTGTGGTGGGCTCAGGAATGTCACCTAAACAAGGGACTCTCTGTGACCCGGCCAGAGGCGAGTCAGATTTTAACGACAGATGCCTCGGACATTGCTTGGGGAGCTCATCTAAATGGAAAGTGGATACAAGACAAGTGGCCTGCCAGACTACAGCATCTACATATCAACATGAAGGAGATGTTAGCAGTCCAGTTTGCATTAATGGCTTTCAAGGAGTTACTTCTTCCAGGGCAGGTGTTGATTCTAACAGACAACACAACTGTCATGTGGTACATCAACAAGCAAGGGGAACACATTCTTATCCTCTATGCAGGCAAGCAATGATTTTATGGGAGACTGCGCTAAGCTTGCAACTAACTCTTCAGGCAAGGTTTCTGCCGGGAGCACAGAACTCCTTAGCAGATGTGTTAAGCAGACAAATCATGGATCCCCACGAGTGGAAACTGGATCTTCATGTATTTCAAAATTGACAGTGTCATGGGGAACTCCAGACATAGATCTGTTCGCTTCTCCACTAAACCACCAGCTGCCACAGTATTGCACAAAGGGGTTTCATCGCACAGCTTGGAAAGTGGATGCTCTGTCTTTCAGTTGGAAAAACCTTCATGTGTATGCCTTTCCTCCTCTGCCTCTTCTTCCAAAGGTACTATTAAAGGTCAGACAAGACAGGCCAAGGATGATTTTGATAGCTCCAGATTGGCCTCGCAACACTGGTACCCACTACTACGGAGTCTGGTAAGGAAGCCTCCATGGCCTTTACCTCTGATTCCTCATCTGTTATCTCAGAAGGATGGTCATCTGCTCAATGTCAAGCTTCACTCTCTTCATCTAACAGCCTGGCATATTCTGTGTTGAAACACAGCAGGTCTCAACTTCCTCAACAAGTTTTAAATGTGATTATGGAAGCTAGAAGACCTAGTACAAGGAAAGTGTACGAGAAAAATGGAAGAGATTTTTATTTTGGAGTACAGCAAAGAATTTGCAGGTTTCTGAGCCTAATTTGAGTGTGGCTCTTCAATATCTTACTGAGTTATTGGACAAAGGTTTGTCCTTCTCTTCCATTAAGATTCATGCTGCAGCAATTTCAGCTCACTATGATTGTGACCCACCATTGTTTTCGCATCCTTTGTTCAAGCAGTTTCTTAGAGGGGCAAAGAATATAAGACCCCCACGAGAGCTCCTACTCCTGCTTGGGATCTCAATTTTGTGTTGGAAAAACTTACTCTACAACCTTTTGAGCCTGCGGCTACTGCTGAATTGAAATACTTGTCATGGAAGACTGCTTTTCTGTTGGCTATTACTTCTGCAAGAAGGGTGTCTGAGTTGCAGGCCCTTATGGCAGTAGAGCCATTTTTGATTTTCCATAAGGATAGGGTATCATTACGTACTAATCCTTCCTTTATGCCTAAGGTGGTTTCTAGTGTGGCTTTAAACCAAACTATTCATTTGCCTACTTTTTATGCAGACCCCAAAATAAAGGGGAAAAGATTTTGCACACTTTAGATGTACACAGGCAATTGCGTTATTATTTAAGCAGGACTAAGGATTTCAGGCAGTCTCAGCAGTTGTTTGTTTCTTTTGCTTTGAGTTCTCAGGGCAAGCCTGTGTCAAAACAAACTATTTCTAGGTGGATTGGCTTTTGCATTGCATTTTGTTATTCCCATCATGGCAAGGAGATTCCAGCTGGGATTAGGCCTCATTCCACTAGGGCTACTGCCACTTCAACAGCATTTCTAAGGGGGGTGGCAACTAAGGATATTTTGGAAGCAGCTACTTGGAGTTCAGTGCATACTTTCTCTAAACATTATCACCTTCCTATCTACTCTAAGTCTAGGGCTGGTTTTGCCACAGCTGTTTTGCAAGGCATGTTGTCAGCTCCTGCTTCTTTATGATTTGCCAGCCTCCCTTACCTCTGCTTTGGGATTCAACCCAATAGTAAGGACTGCAGCAATGGGGAACGAAGAACATAGTACAGTTTTGTACCTACCATAAATGTAGATGTTCGAGGATCCCCATTGCTGCAGTCCAATTTACTCCTCCCTCCTTCCCTCTGTGTTTAGGGGTGGTTGTGTAGGTGAGGTTACATGCTTATATTTTTGTATATATTCTTGTATATATTGTACATATTTTTGGTGCAGGTATTTTGGGCCTTGTCTTTTTAGGGTCTTCTGACATCTGGGGCAAGAAAAGACTGAGGATATGACGTCGGTCATGCGCATTAGTACCCTGACGTACTGACGTCAGTCTAATGCGCCCTGACCGACGTCAGCCTTATACTCTGGTATTCGGGCCGACTGGACGCGGACTATACCCAATAGTAAGGACTGCAGCAATGGGGATCCTCGAACATCTACATTTATGGTAGGTACAAAACTGTACTTTTGGAGGCTACCAATGTCTTTGTTTATGAGTTCCATGATGATGAGTTCCATGGCCTTACAGACCAGGCTCGTCAGGCTAATAGGTCGATAGTTCCTGGGATCAGTGGTGGTTCCCCCTTTGTGGAGTAGGATAACTGTTGCTGTGCACCATTCAGTGGGCACAAAGCCTGATGCAAGGCTATTATTGAACATGGTGCTTAAGTGGGGAGCCAGTTTGTTCTGAAGTTCGTGTAAAATGCAGCCTGAGATGTTGTTTGGTACCATGGATGCTGTGTTTTTGGCTTTAGAGAGAGCAGCTTTTACCTGCGTAGTTATGATTACAGGGACTCTGCATTCTTCCTGTATAGATAGGGACCCTTTAGGGGGTGAGAGGGGGGTAAAGTTAGCACTGAACCTATCTGCCAGGATGTTGGCAATATCAGTTGGTTCTGTAATTTTTGTGCCTTTGTGCTGTAACTCAGAGCAGATCTCGGTGTTGCCATCTAGATTCTTGACATAGCTATAGAATGCTTTGTGGTTGTCCTTGGATTCTGTGGCAATTTTGTTTTTGTAGCTATCTTTGGAGGATTTTATAAGGGATGTCAGCTTCTTACTGAGGCTGATCAGGGAGCTCCTCCACTCATGGGATTTTACTCTCTTTTGCAACAGTTTCTTCCTTCTGTTGTACAGTGTGTTTATGGCAGGGGACCACCAGATTGGCTTCCTTTTTTTGGAGGATAGCGTCTTGGTTCTGTTTGGGCCACTCCGACAGTTGTGGTGGTGCATCTGTTTCTCATATTAGTGAGCAACAGATCTAATATGTTTGTTTATAGCTCCCACTGAGTCATAATTACCTTGGTTATGATGTTGACTACACTATAAGATTCTTGTGTTTTATTGGGTTACCTTAACAGCTGTTTAGAAGCAGAATTACAGAAAATGCATGTTTATTTAACTTCAGTCACTGATACTTCAGAATGGCACTTAAGACTGCACTAGTTACATGACACCATCGTATTTCCATACTTCAGTTTTAGAAGTTAAAAAGTTAGTAGAATAGCATTAAACGAAAGTAAGAAAATTATTTATGATTTTGAATTAATTCTAAATCATTTTAGAAGAACGTGTCCAATTCAAAAACGGCAAATGTTATTAAATTTTTATATGGTTTCATGCAAAACTAAGAGAATGGGGGAGAACAAATAGTAGGAAACTCATTTCTTACTAACTTTTTTCTGATGTGAAAAACAGATGTTGTCTGAGGAGCATGCATTGCAGTAGACTTACTTATTACTGAGGCCTGCAACAAGAGCAAGAGAGATGGTCAAGGTAGTGAAAAGTTGTGCACAGTATCTGCTCTTCTGGAGTGTGATTGGAAGCAGAGTCGTGGAATTTAGTAGTATACTGGGAACTGCAGTAAGGCCTAGACTGCAAGGTTGGTAGGTATAGGTGACATAACTTTTGCAGCTGTGTATACAAGGGGTACAGTCATGACCCACTCTTCACCCAGTTATAGCATTCAGTATCCTCAGTCTTGATGTAACCTGTCAAACAGAAAATAAGCTTCCATCCTCCACCTCAGCAGGTATCTTTAACCTGTAGAGTTATAGTGATCTGGGCAAGTGTTAGAAATCAGCTAACAGTGTGAATAGATCAGGGAAGTAACCAGACGTGAA
Organism: Protopterus annectens; assembly: GCF_019279795.1. NCBI lineage: Eukaryota > Metazoa > Chordata > Ceratodontiformes > Protopteridae > Protopterus > Protopterus annectens. Next base: position 1,971,414,954 of record NC_056741.1, read on the forward strand.
AGGATAATAGAAAAGAAAGAAAAAAAAGTCTTATTTTTCATTGTGTTTGAAATGGGTACTTGATTGCATGTACAAATCTCCAATTTATTGCAGAGTAAGTGGACAAAAGTTTTTTTTTTCCCCCAAGGTGATATTACAAGTTATTGTCTTGCTTTTTCTCGACTAATCATCTAGTCATTTCTGTTACATCAAACAGTACATCATTGGCATCCATAGTTTGCATTTTATTTTACTCACAGTTAAGTTTTCCATCCCCTGTAGATAAAACTATCTAAAATATAGTTATACCTTACAGTTCTTGGAGATTATATAAGCAAGTCAAATCCATGATAATGTGGCATTAAAACAAGAAAATATTAGCATTAGTAGAATTAGGCATAGGACTATTTTGTTGCACTTTTATTGATAAAAATAATATACATTTGTGAATGCTGTGTAGTTGTTAAAAATCACTCAGGTCAATATATCTTCATAGTTTCTGGAATCCTTGCTTAGTGTTCCATATGTAAGATACAGCAGATTATTATAAGAAATCAGTTCACAAAGTCATGATCTTGTATGGCTGATGGAGTGAAGTCAGCCATATTTCTCAACTGTACAGATTTTAAGAGAACGTCCAGATTTTTGCTTCATATTTTTGGTTTATTATTCATAAAATGTGTGATTTTTCTGGCAAATTATGGAGGACTGAGGTCACTAAATAGTGACATACATTTGAGTTTCAGACTTCATATCTTTTAGAAAATGCATGCTAACACAAATCCTATTACTCTAGCAATTTTCTACGTTTAGAAGAGCAATATTTAAAATCTGTCACTATTTTTGGCCCTTTGTACCCCCATTATTTTAGTATTTTTCCAGATTTTTTTATGTTCAGATGTTGATAGGCATGGAAGTCCATAAGGCACACATTTTAGCAAATGTGTACGAGAAGAGACAGAGTAACAATTTCTTGGAAAGATTTGTTAGCTAGTCTAGTTTATGTATACATTTATAATTCCATATATGCGTGAACTGTGGATGCTTTGTGTTCCATTTGATTGTTGATTTATCTATCTGTATGCATATATATATATATATATATATATATATATATATATATATATATATATATATATATATATATAAAAATATACACACACACACACACACACACACAGCAGAACATATCTCAATGTGTGAGAGACAGAGAAAGAGAGGCATCACTCAGGCCAGCTAAACCTGTGTAGTAGATTGTACTGCCACCTAGTGATTAAAAGTTGTTTTTTTTTTTTAAACCTCAATGTTTTTTTTTCTGTATTACTAAATACAGTTCTGTGAGAACAGTGTTTATTCAGTTCTGGTTGTCACAGGATGGCCCACTGAGATTTATGTCCTACTTTCCATGGTGACCATGGAAACATACAAAATTTAAACAAGAACATCAGAAATATAAAAAAGTACATAGGGACAGGAATAGACAGGTTAAAATCACAAAACTAAATCATATACATCGTATAAATTATTATCTCTAGATTGCATCACAAAAACTATAAAGCAGAAAAGAAAATAAATGTAATGTGGAAAGAGAAACGTAAGCACTTAGGAGAACTTTCATTTAGCATTGTGATAGATGAAGGCTGCAGCAAATTTCCTTTTTCAATAAGGTTGCGTACTGCTTGTGATAGAAAGACTGTATTCTTTTGCCAAAAGGTTTGATACTGACCAGAAGAGCTGTAGCAAGATTGTTTTCCACACTGGTTAATCTCTCAGTTAGTGTACCCTCTCGCTAACAAGAGGTGAGGACAAAAAAAAAAAGTCCCCTCAAGTAATCTTACATAAAAAGAGCTCATGTTTTTACATTGCAACTCTTTAAGAAAGTGTGGCAAAGAGCTGCACTGGATCGCTGGTAGCAAATCTCATGCAACAGTAGAAAGCAAAAGAAATAAAAGGCCTCCTTCCAGCAGTAATCAAAGAAGAAAAGGCTTACAGGAGAAAATGATAAATTGTTACATAATTCAAAACTGAAAATCCAGCTTGTTTCTCACTTAAGAAGTGTTCGATTTTCTTGCCATCAGGCCACTCATGAAGAAGTCTTCATTTCCTCCAGTATTTGATTGTTTTTTTTTTATTATGATGATACATATAACTTGGTCTCATTCATGGCTGTCTCAACCATCATGGGAATAAGTAGCTGATCTTGCCACTTAGTGACTGTCTGTCCAAGCTGCAGTACTGGAACCTCTATTGCAATTCTGCCAAAATACGTTTTCTGCCTACTTTACTTTTTTCATAACACATGGTTATATTCCTTTATATGTATTTTTATTTATCAGCTTAGATATTACTGACAGTTTTATTTTATCCCCCCTGTGCACTTAGATTGGAGACATCCCTTAGTCCTCAGTTTATGTACCTGCAGGGTCCATAAGGACTGCATAAAGGTCATTCTTTATAGACCTACATTTATTAACATCCATGTTTTGGTCTGTCTGGTTCTTTTCTACTTTCTGTCTGATTTTTAAGGTTACATGACCAACATTTCATTCTTGTGAGAATTTACAAAATTAGGTGGAGGTGAACTAGACTTATAGACAACATCTTTACTTCATCTCCCCCTGTGGCCAATGGCAAGCACCAACAACATCTGCATCTTTGCACCCATGTGCTCCAGCTTAGTCTAATAAACAATAGCAAAGCATGAAAACTCATGGCCACCCCACCATGGCTTATTTTTCATCATGTCTGTCTGGTGCCGTTGTATTTTGAATGATTTGCTCTGCAGGGAGCATTGCAGTGCCTGATGAATGCTGACATTAATTTTAAATAGATTTATTACTTAATGCTCCATGTTTAAACTTCTATTACTTCTCCCAGTTATCATTCAGAGTGATTACAAATGTAACAATTACCACAGCTATATATTCATGATTTATTTGCCCTGAACAAGATCCCTGGTGTATTCTACTCTTCCAAAAATTCCAGAAAAGACTATACATGTGCAAACTGATTGACTCACACTGACATTGGGGAGGCAATTTGTATTACACTGGCTGCTTTTATCTTAGCAAAGATCACAACAGTACTCTGCTATATGTCTAGCTGTTTACCCATCTCTTCTCATCCACATGCAATTTCCCTACATATCACCTCCAACCTCCACAGCTTCTCCTCAAGTGCACTATAATGTAGCCTTGGTGCAACACATCTCCGACCTTGATCTACCCTCTTCTTTTGCTTACAGTAAGCACCAACAACCTCTATAACTTTCTCTTTTACTAAACATGATCATCAATTCTCGCTGCTCACTTTTAGAACACACTGTTAGTAATTGTAATGGATTTTATAGTAACTCCTACCCTGTAGTACCACCATAACAAAAAGTGTTGTTGCTTGCATATACGATTGACTATATCTGGGGGTTTTTGTCTGTAAACAGACTGTTGTTATATTATGATTGCACTGACATATATTTGAGTGAACTGTTGATCCTTAATGTTGTTATACTGTTTAATCATACAGAGGTCAAAATTAATGCAATCTGTGCAGTAAGGTCTGTTTAACTCCAATCTCTGGTGAATATGTTCTGTGTTATCTTACTCTTGCACTGTCATTCCTAAGTAATTATCTAGTAATATCTCTGTTTTGAAGCTGCTTCTTTACATATATTTCTCCTACCATCAGAAATATTCTTCCCTGTTCATCAACACTGGTTCTACTAATATCATAAATACTCCTCGTTCATTAACAGCAACTCTACTCCCATCACAAATACTCCACCTTTTTCATTAATACAATTTCTACTACCAAATACTCCTCCCTGTTCATTATCACCAGTTTTACTATGATCACAAGTACTCCTAATTGTTCATTGACACCAGTTCTACTACCATCAAAATTACTCCTCCCTGTTCAATAACACCAGCTCTACTACTATCACAAATACTCCTTCCTGTTCATTAACACTATTTTTACTAGTATCACAAATATTCCTCCCTTTTCATGAACATCAGTTCTACTACTATCACACATACTCCTCCCTGTTCATTGACAGTTTTCCTACCATCACAAATGCTCTTTCCTGTTCATTATCACCAGTTCTGCTCTCATCACAAATACTCTTAACTGTTCATTAACACCAGATGTAGGTTCATAGGTTGGTACTGAGCTATCTGCCCAAAGGCATATATTAGCCCAGCCATGTTGTGCGGTATTCACCGCCCCTTTAGTAGTTCCCTAGACCCTTGTCCTAGCAGCTAGTACCCTTGGCCCCTATCTAGTAGTGCTGTTGGTGTGATCCCTGGTGTGAACTTTCTGTTACCCATCCACTCATTAAGGTTCCTCTTAAAGAGTGATAGTGAGGGGCTCTGTCTTATGTAGATCGGGACCCTGTTCCATAGTAAGGGAAGTCTCTGTGAAGGGAATCTATCCCTCCAGCATGTTCTATTCATTGTTGTGTTGAGGTTTATATCCCTAGAGCATGTAGCTCAAGTAGATTTGGTTTTGCTAAGATGGGGCATGTTCAACAATTCTGGGTTGGACATGGCTCTGTACGTTAGACAGAGATCGCCTCTGAGAAAGCGGTATGCAACAGAGAACAGTCTTAGCTTTTTCAATCGTGCTGCATAGGGCAACTGTTTGAGGCCAGTAATCCTCTTGGTTAGGTACCTCTGTGGTCTCTCCAGCTGCTGGAGATGTCTAGCCAGGTACATTCCAATTGGTGCATTGTACTCAATAATGGGTCTGATGAGGGAAGAGTAGAGGGGCACCATTACATCCTTAGATCTTGATGCGAACCCTTTCATGATTAGATGGGTCACATAGAAGGATTTTCTAACCACTTTGGCAACATGGTTATCAAAGGAAAGCTGGCTATCTACTTGGGTCCCTAGATTCCTTATTTCTTCTTCAGATTTCAGGGGATTACCTCCTATGTTGTAGTTTATGGTACTCTGTTTTTTCCAAAAGGGATTACTACGCATTTTTTTGCATTTAGCTTGAGACCATGGCTTTGACACCATGCATCAGTCTCATTTAGACCCTTCTGGAGGATCTCCATGTCAGCCGGAGACTCTATTATAGCACCCAGTTTGCAGTCGTCCGCAAACTTAGTCAGCCACAGCCCTTCCAGGCTTGCCTGTACTTCTGAGAAGTATATGCCAAACAGGAGGGGCCCCAGGACAGAGCCCTGAGGCACACCACTTGTTACTGGTCTGGATTCGGACATAGATCCCGCTACTCTTACTTTATGGGATCTGTCTGAGAGCCAGTTTGCGATCCATCTTGTGACGTAAGGGTTTATGCCCAGGCTGGTGAGCTTATCAATAATACCCAAATGGGGAATGGTGTCAAATGCTTTAGCAAGGTCAAGGTAAGCCGTGTGTACCTCCTTTCCCTTATCTATAGCCTGAGTAACTGTCTCAAAGAAATCCACCAGGTTCAGGAGGCATGATCTGCCCTTGAAGCCGTTTAACTGTGTGGGGTCCAGCGACTGGAGGTTCCCAATCTCTCCATTTATGAGTTCCATAATGATTCGCTCCATAGCCTTACAGATCAGACTGGTCAGGCTTATTGGTCGGTAGTTCCCAGGGTCAGTTGTGGCCCCACCCTTGTGTAGCAGGACCACCGTTGCCGTGCGCCATTCTCTGGGCACATATCCTGTGGAGCGGCTGAGACTGAACAGGGTATTAAGATGCGGGGTTAATTCCTTTTGGAGCTCGCGTATGACACAGCCTGGGACACCATCTGGTCCCATGGAGGCAGTGTTTTTAGCTTTAGATAGAGCCTTGTTAACCAACGTATCAGTAATAATTGGACCTACACAATCCCCTGGAATGGTAATAGGCCCTGTAGGTGGTGGTGGTGGGGGGGAATTTGCACTGAACCTGTCAGCCAAGATGTTGGCAATGTCAGAAGGGTCAGTGTATTTTGTTCCATTTTGTACTAGCTCAGAACAGACCTGAGCGTTGCCATTTAGGTTTTTGATGTAGCCATAGAAGGCCTTATGGTTATCCTTGGCATCCTTGGCAACTTTCTTTTCAAAATTAGCTTTAGTTGACTTGATGAGGGCCCTCAATTTCTTGCTAATGCTGATCAAGGAAGATTTTTCTACTTGAGATTTGGCCTTTTTTTGTATAAGTCTCCTTCTTTTATTGTAAAGTTTGCTTATGGCTGGGGTCCACCAGACTGGTTTCTTCTTGCTTGAGGAAGGAGTCTTGGTTTTATTTGGGATGAGAGTGCCTTGGTGTAGGATTCCGCATCCTGGATATCATTATCCTTCTGCAAGGGAATAGTGAAGCTTTCCACTTTGGATGCAAATAGTTTGAAGTTTGCTTTGGAAAGGTTTTTGACTATGGTTTTTTTGACTGGGGGAGGTGGAGGGGTGAGGATGTCCAGGGTTATCAGTTTGTGGTCGGATCTGACCAAGGAGGGAGTGATAACGGGTGTGGTACAGTGGGCTCCCATATTTGTGATGATTAAATCCAGTATGTTGTCCCTTCTAGTGGGTGAACATACTAGTTGTTCAAGGGCATTTGAATTTATAAATTCTATGAATCGCTGAGCATAGGAGTTGGAACTTTGGTAGTTCGCCCAGTCTATACCAGGGTAGTTGAAATCATCCAAGTTTATGGTGTTGGGTAGGACCTTTATATTTTCCAATGTCTCAAGGAATTCAGAGTGAGCATCTTGGGACATGGTGGGCGATCTATAACCGGCTACGACTTGAAATGTGGTTTTGCCTGCTGATAGTTGTGCATGGATGATCTCTGGGGCATCATGCTGTGCTACTGACCTGGAGATATGGGTATCCATGATGAATATGGATACACCTCCGCCCTTTGTACTGCAATCCAGTAACTGAGGCCGGAAGATACGATATGAATTGTAACCTGGCAGTGCTGGGGTGCTCTCTTGAGCCTAGAACCAGGTTTCCGTCACTGCACAAACATTGATTTTCTCCATGCTGAGGAGAGCCTCGAATGTGTGCATTTTGAGGTTGAGACTTCTGGCATTGAGTAGCATTACCCTTAGTTTTTGGTTACCTGTGCTGGTTACGGTGGTTGGTTTGTCCTTTGAGCCTTGCCTAAAAAAGGCACTATGGGGATGGCAAGAGCCTTGGCCAGTATTCGAAAACCTAGGTGTGACAGGTGCAACCCATCTCTGGAAAATAGCGAGGCTTGTCTATCATGTCATCCCAGGCAGACAGACACTGGATCCCCTTAGAATGACACCAGAAGCTTAGCCAATTGTTGAAATTGATCATTTTGTCTTTGTATTGTGGTATCATTCTAGGTGAAGGTAGTATGCTACTCAAGGTCAGGGTAATACCAGCTTGGGCTACATGATCAGAGAGCTCCTCAATGTCTCCTTTCATGTAGTCCAGGGAGGTACGTCTTAGATCATTCACACCAACATGTACAATGACAGCGTCATACTTGTACTTGTTCTGGAGTGACCTAAATGCTTGTGTTATGTGGCGGATCCGAGCACCTGACAGGCAGCTGACAGTAACCTTCTCCTTCTTCAGCCTGGTGAGTGGAACATCTGTGTGCCTTACTGTAGAGTCTCCTGTTACTAGCGTGTTAGGTATGGTATTTTGCCTTAAGGGCTGTTGTTAGGCACACTGCTGAGGTGAATTATGTGTTTTCTGGCTTGTGTTTGGGGGTGCAGCTTGCTTGCTTGTCTGCTTTGGATGGCACTGTTTCTTTTTCAGATGTTCTTCGTGTTTCACTGTTGCAGTCATCACATTTGGGTTTTCCCTGCTGGGATAGCCCTCGACTGGCCTGAATACCAGAGACTTAGTATTTCTGCGTTGGTTGCTGTCACTTGAAGTCTGACATCAGGTCATCAGGGGTATAAAGGAAGGCAGCCAACGCCATTACATCAGTCTTTCTTGCTGTGGAGCCCAAAGCAGAAGCAGTTTGCGAGTGCCGGTTGGCCGCTACCTGAGTTTCATTTTCAAACTGAAATTGAAGTCTTCGAAAGCTAAGTAACCAGTTGGGGATAATTTTTTCTTGCACTAACCGATGTCAGAAAAAGTTAATAATTGTCTCACCTGTGGAAAGCAGATAACACACTGGGACTTCCATTCCTAGTGCGTCACTTGTCTAGGCCCAGACCATGATGTCCCTCGTTGTTGGTTCTATGCTTTGTTTAATGCCAAAAATATTCATCGTTTGGCCCTTATTGTAGCCAGATATTTCCGTTTACAGTCCTCGAATTCCGATATGGCTTCCGTAAGCCATCCGACAGCAGACCTTCTGAAAAAAATGTAAAGATAAAGACAGAGACAGACTGCACATGTCTAAACCTTCCGACGTTACCGCCAAGCTGGTTGTCGGTCCTCCGGATTTCAGTGAGCCGCTTTCGCAGCTCCTGATGCCTGCTTCAGTTAATTCACAGGCCTCTACCGAGACCCTTTTGCAGTCGGGTATGCCGCAGAACTCTTCTCTGTCTAAGGATCCTGCAGTTGTCTCCACCTTTGATGGGTCTGGAGCCACTGTGCAGGCACCGGCTTCCAAGGAAGTCCTTCACAACACTGAATCCAGACATAAACCGACGCCTTCTTTCACGGATTCCATTCCTTCTAAACCAACCAAGTTCCTTAGGCTCAGGGGTCAAACCACCGTCAAGAAACCACCTTCCAGCTGTTCTTTGGCGCCTGCTCCCTTGCCTCAGTCACAAATGCTTAGAATGGTAGAGGTCCTTATTGTGCTGATTAGGGGAAGCCAAGTCACTCCCTCAAAAAGAAAAGAGATCTGTCTCCAGATGTTTTGTCTGAAAAAGAGTCAGATGAATCTGTTGCATCTGACTATGAAGACATGCACCCCCTCTCTACATATGAGGATTCTGATGCAGAGGAATTTATTCCTTAAGCCTCTCCCCCAGAGAATTTTTCCTTTGGGGAAACCCTGCATACTTTAAGGGAGCATTTCAAATGGGAGAGTCAAGACTACCCACAGTCTAAAAAGAGACTCAGAGAGTATCTGAACCTTCCACAGCAGAGGCCTTTAGCCATCCCCCCAGTCCTAGAGATGGTAGGTGATGTCTTCCTTGAATCCAGCTTGACTCCAGGCGCCCTCCCTCCTGCTCCCAGAAAGCCAGACAGGTACTACAGAGTCCCTGACTCTCACAACTATCTCTTTAAAAATCCAAAAGAGGACCCTGAGGTCATTACTCAAGGCCCAAAAGGGGTTAAAGCTACTTCAGCTAAGAGTCCCACCCCTCATTCAGGGATTCCAGAGTACTAGACAGATGGGGTATACACCTCAGTTACTCTTGCTATCAGGGCACTCAATTGTCAGTTCCATATGCTTAAATATCAGCAACATACCTTGGAACTCCTTAAACAAAAAAATTCCTCATTTCCTGCATGGGCAGAATCTAAAGATTTACAGGACTTAATACATTCTGCTGGGCATGTAACTAAACACACTTTGCACTTTGGTTTTGATGCCCTAGAAGCTTCTTGCAGAGCAGTAGTTACTGGATCTGTCATTAGAAGACATGCATGACTTAAGGAACAACCCCTGCCAGACCATGTCAAATCAAAATTGTCAGATGCACCCTTGCACAAAGATAACTTATTTGGTAGTAAAGCAGAAGAGGTGTTAAAAAAGATGAAAGAGAAAGCAAAATTTATGCAGACTGTTAAAGATTTCTTACAGGTACAGCCCTCTAGGTTCAGCAGGCATTTTCCTTCCAAGCACTGGTCCTTTCCTGCACCTAGTAAATAGGGCCAGCCTAGGCCCCGTGGAAACAGACCTCCAAGACAGCAGTCCCATGGGTTACAGAGATCTAAGCAGTGGCCTGCCTCCACTTCAAAACCAGGGAGTTCTAAGCCAGCCCCTTATGGCAAAAACTCACAATGACTCACCCCATCCCACCTCACCTCTGCCCACCATCACATACTCCTTGGAAGAAAACTCTCCTTTCACTCAAGCACCTGGGCCACCATTACCAAGGACCAATGGGTTCTGAACATTGTGTCTCAGGGGTACAAATTCTCCTTCCACATCCTTCCAACCCCCAAAGTGTTCCCAGATCTACCACCAAATCAGTGGGCAGAGGCTCAAAAGCAAATCCATACCCTGCTCTCCTTGGGAGCAGTAGAACATGTTCCTGCAGAACAGATAGGCCAAGGCTTCCACTCTAGGCTTTTTCCGGTACCCAGAAAAGAAGGCAACTGGTGCTCCATCCTCGATCTGTCCATTTTAAACACCTTTCTGGTGATACCAAAATTCGAAATGCTCACCCTCCAGTAGCTGCTACCCATGCTGTTCAAGGATGCTTGGCTAGTCACCCTGTACCTAAAAGAGGCCTACCTCCACATTCCCATCAGGGAGTCCTGCAGAAAATATCTTCACTTCAGGGCAGGATCTCAGCACTTTCAGTTCTCTGCACTTCCCTCTGGCTTATCTACTGCTCCCAGAGTTTTTATAAAATGCCTGGCTCCAGCCATTTCTTTTTGCAGACAAAGAGACATTCAAATTTATCCCTACTTAGACGACTGCCTTATTCAGGCAGATAGCCAGGAAAAGCTGCTCAAAGACCTGGACTTTGTAAATGACCTTATAACCTCCTTAGGGTACACAATCAATGAAAAGAAACCCAAACAGGTACCCACCAAAAGGATAATCTTCCTTGGAGCAAGTCTGGACACAGCATCCCAGATGGCATGCCTAACATCAGAGAAACAAAGTTTCCTATCAGCTTACATCTCTCAACTGGCCACCAGGCCCCAGCTTCCTGCAAGAGAAATCCTGCAAGCCCTGGGATTCATGACATCTTGCATAATCTTTATTCCATATGCCCCACTGGATATGAGGAAACTTCAATGGTACCTAAAGAGCCTTTGGTGTCAGCACTCTCAAGATCTGGAAACTCTTTTATCTATTATTCCTTGCCTGAGGGAGGAATTTCTTTGATGGGCAACAGCCTGCTCCCACAACAAGGGACTGCCCTTCTCCCCACACCCCACCACCCAGACCCTCACCACAGATGCATCAGACTATGCTTGGAGTGCACACCTGGTCGGCAGGTGCATACAGGGCCAATGGAACCCCCCGCAACTCCCCCTGCACATCAGTCTAAAAGAGGTGATTTCTGTGCAGCAGGCCTTGATAGCTTTCAAACCCTTTCTCTCTCCAGGGGTTCTCCAGATCCAAACAGACAACACAACAGTGATGTGGCACATCAACATGCAGGGAGGGACTCACTCCTACCTGCTGTGCAGGCTGGCCATGACTCTTTGATTCACAGCCTCTTCCATGCATCTACACCTGTTAGCACAATACCTGCCAAGCTCTCTCAACTCGCTGGCAGACCAATTAAGCAGAAAACTGTTGGACCCCCACGAGTGGCCGCTCAACAGAAACACCTTCTTACTAATAACTCAGAAATGGGGAACCCTGGTTCTGTACCAGGGAGCTTTCCACTGCATGGCATGGAAAGTAGATGCCCTGTCCTTCCCTTGGGTAAACCTCTCGGTCTATGCCTTTCCTCCCCTACCTCTCATTCCCAAGGTACTGATCAAAATAAGGGAGGAAAAACCAAGGGCCATTCTCATAGCTCCAGACTGGCCCAGACAGCACTGATACCCCTTGCTGTGCAGCCTGTCTCCACTGCCCCCATGGAATCTTCCTCAGGTTCCCAACCTCCTAACTCAGAAGGCAGGGGAATTCATGCACCTCCATTTGCAGACACTCAATTTGGCAGTTTGGCTTATAACCTGACTCCTGACCAATCTGTCCTCCTCAGTAAACAGGTTCTGGATGTAATCTGAGAGGCCAGACATCCTAGCTCCAGAAGGTCTTATGGAGATAAATGGAAAAAGTTCTACACCTGGATCCAGGCTAAGGGATCCAACATGGCACAGCCCTCCATCCCTCTCATCCTGGACTACTTAGCTGACCTACTACACAGTGGTCTCTCTTTCTCCTCTATAAAAATTCACGCCTCTACTGTTTCTTCTCATTTCCCCACTGAGCAGCCTCTTTTTTCACACTCTCTGAACAAACAGTTCCTCAGACGGGCTAACAACTTGAGGCCCCCCAGAAGGGCACCAACACCGGCTTGGGACCTTAACTTTGTCTTGGAAAAGCTCACCCTGCCTTCATTTGAACCAGCTTCTTCTGCAGAGCTAACATTTCTCTCCTGGATGACAGCGTTTTCTCCTGGCCATCACTTCAGCCAGAAGAGTCTCTGAGCTGCAAGCACTCATAGCAGTGGAACCCTTCATCGTCTTCCACGCAGACAGGGTACCCCTCAGAACTAATCCATCCTTCATACCCAAGGTAGTGTCCAGTCCAGTGTGGATTTCAACCAATCCACCCATTTGCCCACCTTCTTTCCTAACCCTCAAAACAAGGGAGAAAAGATTCTGCACTCTCTAGATGTGCACAGACAGCTTAGATACTATCTGGACAGGACTAAACCCTTCAGAAAATCCGATCAACTGCTGGTTAGGTTTGCTTCAGGGGCAGAGGGCAAAGCCATCTCCACGCAAACTATTTCCAAATGGATAGCACATTGCATCTATTTCTGTTATAAGCAGCATGGCAAGTCTCCCCCCAAGGGGGTTAGGACCTACTCCACCAGAGCAGCCTCCACCTCTGCACCATTCCTCAGAGGGGTTCCCACCAGGGACATCCTGGAGGCTGCCACCTGGACATCTGTTCACATCTTTACCAAACATCACCACTTGCCTCTCTTTTCTAAATCCAGGGCAGGGTTTGCCTCTGCAGTCTTGCGGGGCATGCTAGCCAGCCCCTAGCTTCCTTGACTGCCTTCACCCATTTCCTCAACTTTGGGAATCTACCCAAATGTGATGACTGCAACAGTGAAACATGAAGAACATAGTACAGTTGTGTACACTTACCATAAATGTAGATGTTCGAGTGTCTTCACTGTTGCAGTCCTGGTCTCCCTTCCTCCTTCCCCCTTTTTCTTTTTGTTACCTTTCTTCCTTGTTATTCCCCTTTCCTTACAAGGGGCATATTTTCTTTCCACTGGTGGGGTCCTGCCACCAGAGCCTGGCCTCCTATTTTGGGAGCTCCTGACTGGTTAGGGCAAGCAAAACTGATGTAATGGTGTCGGCTGCCTTCCTTTCTACCCCTGACGACCTGACGTCAGTCTTCAAGCAACAGCAGCCGACGCAGAAATACTAAGTCTCTGCTATTCGAGCCAGACGAGGGCTTAACCCAGCAGGGATAACCCAAATGTTATGACTGCAACAGTGAAGACACTCGAACATCTACATTTATGGTAAGTGTACACAACTGTACTTTCTGCTATTATCACAAATACTCCTTCCTGTTTATTATCACCATTTCTACTACTATTACAAATAATCTTAACGGCTCATTAACACCAGTTCTACTATCATCAGAAATACCTTTCCCTGTTTATTAACACCAGTTATACTACCTTCACAAATACTGCTCTCTGTTCAATAACACCAGATGTCTTTCCATTTCATTGTTGCAGTATTCTTTGCAATAGGGATCCCTTGCCAAGGGTGGTCCGGCATCCGGCCAATATACCAAAGCCTTTAGGTTGCTTTAATGTACACCATACATCACATGTATGCTCCCCATTTATAGTGTAGGGAATAAAGACGATGTCCAGATGTAAAATCCTCAGAACTTCTTTGCCGCCAATCTGAATGCCATATTTTTATCATTGGTCTGAATGCCTAATTTGTTTCTGGTTCACTAGGCCATTTCATATGAGAGCCCCATTGGGCGTTTTGCTCATCTTTTTCTTTTTGGTTGTTTGCTTGTGGGGTTTCATGTCATCCTGAAAGGGTAAATGCCAGTGCAGAAGACAGATTCCCCAAAAAGACCATCACAAGCAGTGCTTGTTTTGTCTTGGCACTTCCGACAACCATACATCCTGTTCCATTTGTCAGGCTTTCATCCCAAAGATACTGCATAGTTGGCTTTTATCTTTGGCCTTGTATTTAGAGAACTGACATCTTAAGGTTTTATCAAAAGACACTATGAAGGCCAAGAAGTGTGGGTCTGATTCTTCAACTGTACCGCCTCCACCGGGTGTCTCTGCCGAGGATAGTGAAAACCTGGAGGATCGCCTGGCTCCTCCATTGGATTCCTCTGAATCAACCGCTTTGGAGGCCAGCATGGATCCAACCTTATGCATGTCCTTGGAGGCTTTGCAGACATCCGTTATTGAAGCTAGGGAAGAACTGCAGCTGATTATTATACCAAGGGCCTAGAGGTGTTCCTTAAATTTTGGTTAGAGAGGAAGTTTTCACTACAATTGCGGAATGTCTTCTGATTTCTGAACCTTTTGAGTTTTACAGGGCAGACATCCCTTTGAAAAAGAAACAAAAAACAAAGCCTCTTTCTCATGCTCCTAAGGACCCTCAGAGTGAATGGCAGGTTTGATTAATGCCCTTATGGCTTTTAAGCCTCCTCAAGGTTTTTCTGTCCCTGCTCCACCTTGGTCCTCAACTCCTCTAAAAAGGCCTAGGGAACAGGATTCCTCTGAGAAAGAAGTGGATTTGGATGAGGAATCTCTTGCATATTCATCCCAGATTTCTTATGCTTTAGATTATGGTTCTGAGGTGGAGGAGTAGGAGGAGGAGTCCACTAGTCCTGACACTCCATTTGAGAAGATTTTATTCGGGGACACATATTCCAGGATGTTGGAATTTTTTAATGGGATTGTGCCTAGGTTTCTGAGGTGCAGACGGTGTACTACAAATTTCTGCAAATAGATTCTCCCAAACCTTCCACTGTCTGTCCTGTTTTGGTTGCCTTGTTGGCTGCCTTTTCTACTGCACCTCAGGCTCCAGATTCTCAGCCTCCTGCACCTAAAAAAACTGATAGGTTTTATAGGGTGTCTGAGGATTGTAATGTCCTATATAGACACCTCTCTGGTATCTGTGGCATCAAACAAGTTATCTCAGTTGTTGGCCTCTACAAAGCTTCTTCCTTCAGATAAAGGCAGCAGGACTATGGAAAGGCTATTTATACCTCTGCTGCCTTGGCCTTTCAAGATGTCAGTTATCAGCCCCGTATGTCCAGATACATTTTGACTCTTCTTTCTCAGGCCTGTCAGTTAACTTCTGACCTTCCTGATCCTGAAGGGGAGACTTGCCGTCTCCTTGTTGGGGACTTTTTCTCAGGTGGTTCAGCATTCTATTAAGTGCAGTTATGATGCAGCAGGTGCTTCTTCCAGAGCTGCTGATTTTGGTTCTGTGATGAGGAGGTATTGCTGGCTTTGGCTTCAACCTTTGCCTGATGATATTAATGCTAAGTTGATAGATGTTCCTCTGAATAACAAACACTTGTTTGGCACAGCTGTTGCGGATTTGTTTAAATCTCTCCAAGATAAGGGCAAGGCTTTGCAAGAACTTAAATTACCCTGATAAGCTGTCCTTTATGTGTAGGCAGTCTCACCCTCCTCCCAAGTGTAAGAAGTGGATAAGAGAGCTTTTCCTGCTAAAGTTACCCAGACTCCTGTAATCCAGAACTTTTCTTTTCCTGATAAACTAGGTGCTGTTTGACCATCCTGTTCTGCTCAGCTACATTCCTCTTTCTCTGCATCTTTCTCTTTCCCTTCCAGTTTGGTTAAAGATTACTCAGAATTCCTAGGTCCTTTCCATTATCTGCCTAGTTTATTAATGGTCTGGAAATCTCTTCTTCCTTTCAAGGGCATTCCTCAGCCCCTTAAGGAACAGTTGTACTTCAGGATCTTTTGATTCAGGGAACTATTTAGGAGGTCCAGTTTCCCAAAGGGGGAAGGGATTTTACTCCAGAATGTTTTTGGTTCCAAGGAAAGAGGGCCCTTGGAGACCCATTCTAGACCACTCATTTAAAAAAATTTCTGAAGGTCCCTTCCTTTCAGATATTGTCCCTTCAGATTATGTTCCCTCTGCTACTTTCTCAGGCATTTCTAGGGTTCATATTATAGCACTGAATGCAGAAAACAGCGAACGGTGTTACATTGACACATATTCAGCGAACGCTGAAAATGTCAAAACCACAGCACAGCGATTTCTTTCCTATGGAAAGAAATCGCTGTTCCAACCCCCCCAAAAAAAACATTAAACACTTCCAAACACATACATACATACCCTAACCCTAATTATACCCCCTAAAAACCAGTAAACAATTAAATACACATATGCACGTAACCCAACCATACATATAACAAAAAAAAAAACAATAAACATTTTAAAACATATGCACTTTCCTTAACCCGCACCCTAACCCTAAGGTCAGTAACTGTTGCACAATCACACTCAGGAGCTATACCAGACAAGGGACCACACTACACTACAGAACAGGTAAAGCAATGAAGCAGTCAAGCGACTTCTTTCCCAGGGAAAGAATTCGCTGAACAGCCACTTTGCTGTTTTGCCTGTTCGCCCTACGTGTGTCAATGAAAATGCATTCGACAAAATGTGTTTTCGTCATTCTAATATGAACCCACTTTTCTAGTATCTCTGGACCTCAAATATGCTTATCTTCACATCCCTATTCATCCCCTTTTTAGGAAGTTTTTAAATTTCTATGTTGCTTCCTGGCATTTTCAGTTCTCTGCTTTGCCCTTTGGCCTTTCCATTGCCCCAAGGGTATTCACCGGATGTCTCACTCCTGTGATTGCTTTTTGCAGACTAAGGGAGATACAAGTCTCTTTCCCTGCTTAGACGATCTCCTGCTTCAGGCATCTTCCCCAGAGATTCTACTGCAGCATCTTCACTTTGCCATTTCCCTTTTGCAAACGCCCGGGGTTCACTAAAAATTTCTAAAAGTTCTTTCTGACTTCTTCACAGAATCTTGTATTTCTGGGGTGCAGGATCCAGACTTTTCCAGTACTGGCGTCCCTGCCTCCTCCCAAGGCCTTGACTCTCATTTGTTTCTTTCAGTCTCGTCTTCGTCTGGCCTTAATGATGACAAGGGAGTTTCTGAGAGTGCTAGGTGTTATGGCCTCCACCATTACTATGCTCCTTTTTGCTATTCTCCACATGAGAAAACTTCATTGGTTTATAAAGTCAGTTTGCCTTTAGCATTGTCATCCCCTGGACTTTTTAGTTCATCATCTTCCATGTCTCAAGCTGGAATTTCAGTGGTGGATTAAGCAGTTGACTCTCAATCCAGGGCTCCCTTTTCAACCCCCTCTTCCCACTTAGGAGCTGTTCACAGACATTTCAGATGTGGGATGGGGCATCCTTCAGCTCTCTAAAGGTACAGGGTCCTTGGTCACCTCAACAAAGGAAAGACCACATCTATGTAAAGGAGATGAGAGCCCTTCTACTGGCTCTTCAAGCTTTTCAGCCTCTAATCTCCCAAGGGCCTCTCAAGGTGTTTACAGACAATACCACAGTGATGTGGCATGTCAACAAGCAAGGGGGGTGAGATCTTATCTCCTTTGCAGGTTGGCTCTTCTTGTGTGGAGAACTAGCTATCCAGTACTGTGTGACTCTTCAGGCAGTTTATATTCCCTCAGTTCAGAACATTGTGGCAGACTCTATTAGCAGGTCTGTAACACAATCACATGAGTGGATGCTTCAAAGGGATGTGTTTCTGGGCATTGTCCAGCAGTGGAGTACTCCTCAAGTAGATGTATTTGTCTCCCTTTTGAGCAGACAACTTTCTCTGTTTTGTGAAAGAGTCTCAGGTCCTCTGCTCTGGAAGCTGGATGCCCTGTCTTTTTCCTGGAAGGGGATGCTTCTTTATGCCTTTCCTCCCCTTCCTCTTATTCAAAAAGTCCTGTTCAAATTACAACAGGGTGCTCCCAAAATCTTGCTGGTGACTTCCTTTCGGCTCAGAGATCACTGGCCCCCTCCTCTTCTGCATTTAGCCAAGTACAGTCGTCACAAGTTACCTCCCAGGGTTGACCTACTCGCACAAGACAAGGGATCTCTTATCCATCCTCACCTGTCCACTCAGGCTGTCACTGTGGGTGATAGGATTTTGATTCCACACAGACATCTTTTTGCTGAGGATATGCTTAGGGTCCTGCAGGAGGCCAGGAAGCTCACAGCTAGGAAATCCTACTTATCTAAATGGAAGAGGTTTTCTGTTTGGTGTTTTTCCTATAACCTGAATTCACTTTCTGTGGATGTTCCTTTGGTTCTACCTTATCTGTGTGAATTGCTCAATGCTGGGTCGGCTTATTCTTCTCAGCTGTTTCTGCTTATTTGCCTTTATCACCTCCTTTAGCTTCTAGATTTGAAGCTAAACAGTTTCTTAAAGGCATCCTTCGTATTAGACCTCCAAGGAAGCCTCTCCCTCCTCCCTGTGTTTTTAACTTTGTTTTAAAAAAATTGACCCAGATTGCTTTGGAGCATGCTGCTTCAGCTTCCTTACAGCATTGTTCTTGGAATACTGTAATTTTGTTAGCCCTTACTTCTGCCAGATGGGTATCTCAGCTTCAAGCCCTTATGGCTTGTCCTCCTTTTTTAGTGTTTCATAAGAAAAGGATGTCCCTTTGTACTAATTCTTCTGTTATGCCCAAAGTGGTGAATGAGTTGTCTCTTACCCAGTTTATTCATTTGCCCACTTTTTCCCCTTTTCCACAATCTGCTAGTGAGAAGGTGCTGCACACTTTGCATGTACATAGAAAACTCAGATTTTATTTGGATAAGACTAAGACTTTTCATAAATCTGATCAGCTCTTTATTTACTTTCACCTTAGATCTTTAGGTTTGGCTGTTTCTAAGCAAACTATGTCTTCTTGGATTTCTAAAGCCATTTCTTTTAGTTATGCCTTCCATGGCAACAGCCTTTATTCTTCTGTTAAGGCTCATTCTACATTCTACTAGGGCTGTGGCTTCTCCTCGTACTTTTTTCAAGGGTTTGGATACTAACTCTATTCATGAGGCAGCTACCTGGATGTCTGTACATACGTTTGCCAAGCACTGAAAGTTGGATGTCCTTCTCTTCACTGTTGCAGCATTCACTCCCTCTGGTTTTTCTCTTCTGGATATACTGATTACTTATTTTTTTCCTTAGAGTGGCATTCCTACTTGGGCTGTCAATTCTGAGGATGGTACATATGGACATCAATTTTATGCCCTACTGTATATGCAGTCAGCATACATGTGATGTATGGTGTACCTTAAAGTAACGCAAAGGCTATGGTATACTGGCCGGATGTTGTAAAGAATCCAGCAACAGTGAAGAGAAGGGCATCTACTGTTATGGTAAGATCTTACACAACTGTACTTTCTACTGCCAACACAAATACTCCTCCCTGATCATTGACATCAGTTCTGCTAGCATCACAAATACTTCTCCCTATTCATTAACACTAGTTCTATTACCATCAGAAATACTCCTCTTTGTTCTTTAACACCAGTTCTGCTTCCTCACAAATACTCCTCCCTTTTGATTAATACCACTTCAAAGTACATTCAACAGTCTACAACACCCCTGTTTTTCCCTTAGCTTTAACAGTATCCTGACCCTTCAGTTCTTGCCCCTCTTCCCACTCAGTCATTCATTTATTAAACTCCACCAAAGTTATAACTTCCCAACCGCTCATAATTCTATATATCCACATTTTTTCCACTCTACTCTCTCCCTTTTATAATTTGTCATCCTACCTTCTGTCTTTAACAACCACACACCACATCACATAGCCATTCTTTTTCAAACATAGCATCTATTTCCACATTGACAACCTATATATCTACTAACATTCTTCTGCATCTTTGCCATCTTCGTAGTAGACAGCATTCCTCTATTTGGGGGACATCATAATAAACACTGGTTCTCTAAACAACACCTCCAACCCTCACTACAATATGTTTTCCACCATCACCTATATTAGTAAATGCCACGAAGGAGAAAAATGACTCTGTTCAAAACTCTTCTTAATACTAGTGTCATTGTTTAAGCTAGGGAATAATAAGGGATACTATTAAAGTTTACCTCATGGAAGGATAATCCACTCCTACTAGCTGACACTTGTCTTTCACCCCTTCCTCTCTTACAGATTTCAATCACTCATTCTTAGCACCACTTCAGTTTCCCCATACATAACAGTATTATACTGGAAAGTTTTCATCTCGTCTATTCAGGCCCCTGTTCTAATGGTGTATCTTTTCCCAAAAGATTAAAACTTCATCAGACAATTCAATATACACCCAGCTTCATTAAATACCTTAAATCAATCATGTGACCCAATTAAATATACTTAAGAAAATGTCTTAAAATATTTTAAAGTATTTAAAGTAATACAGCCTGCCATTACCTAACATACCTCATATTACAATTCAGAAATTTAAAACAAACTATAGACAACACATACATACACTAAACAACATAAAATTATATAAAATTATATGAAATTAAGAATTTTATCTTTTTAATGCCCTCAATTTCAATAGAGGAACAATAGATACATAGTCATTCAACCCCGGCCATCTATAGGAGTTAAAATAAACCTGCCAAAAAATTTCCGTTTTTCCAATGTCAATTACCATGGGTCTCCACTAGGATTATGTTCCACCTTCTCAGCCACCATAAAACCAAATTTATGATCCCCCAATGTCATTATATGTCCACACAAAGCATTAGTGGCCTTACCTTTCCTAACATTATAAATATGTTTATGTATTGTCTCCTGAAGTTTCAGTTCAGTTTTTCCTATATAAAAACAGTCACAAGACTAGCATAAATCAATATATACCAGACCACTGCTTTCACAATTATATTTTCCTTTCAGGAGAAATATATTACCCTGTACTTCAAATCTATCCTCCTCCAGAATAAACTTACAACTACTACTTCTCCCACATTTAACTATCCCAGGGGAATTCCTAGGGACCATTTTTGCTTGTGAAAATATATCCTTCAAGTTCATACCTCTCCTATAAATGATTAGTGTTTACTAAAAATCCTGCTTTTTATACTCCAGTCCTCCCTTAACACCTTCCATTTCATATTAATTATATACCTGATAGTAGGGCTATCAACATTAAAAGCTATAATAAAAGCCTGTGAAATCCGGGGACCAGTGTGTGTTTTATTAAACTCCAAGTAGCAGCAAGATGAAGTATCGTTACTGTGTTTTTTACTACAGCAGTACCAATCATTTTTCTTACTGTAACCAGTGAATCAGTGTACAAAGAGTTTTTCATTATTTTATTGTAACATGGGAATCTGTCTTGAGAAATGCATGGAAGTAGCACTCCATCAGAAGAGTAAATCAACAGTGTATTTTTTGTATACAACAGAGTAGTCAGTGCTATGTATGTCAGCAATGTGTTTCAATCAGCTGCATGTGTGTGTGTGTGTGTGTGTGTGTGTGTGTGTGTGTGTGTGTGTGTGTGTGTGTGTGTGTAATAAAGGGAGATGTCAATATGTTGGAAGAGTAAGTCAGCAGTTTATTTTTTATTGCAGTTGAAGTGGCGCATGTGTGTGTGTGTGTGTGTGCACGCATGCGTGCATGTGTATGTGTGTGTCTGTGTGTGTGTGTGTGTGTGTGTGTGTGTGTGTGTGTGTGTGTGTGTGTGTAATGCACCCATTAGGACACATTGTCACATAACATCAAATTCAGGTCCCCTTGGCTTCAGGTCTAGTAACTAGCTATGAACCACAGAAGCCATGGTGTAAAGGAAGGCATTGATTAAAGTAAACAGAAGCATCATCGTATCATCCATTTGAACGATGTTCTTTGGATGGGATCCTTGGTTTCCTTGCTCTGTTGAATGTTGACACTGAGATTATTATTTAGCTGTGAATAAATTGGACAGCATGAAGTCTAGAAGTTTGATGTTAACATTTAAGCTAAGAATACATTTTTAATTTAGCTTGTTCTTTGGAGGCACAGGGCGTGAAATGCACAGTGTTTCAGTTACAGCAGTTTGTCTAGTACTTAGCTCTATGAGGTGTGAGCTGATTCCATTAGCACATGGTTTGATTCCCTCAGCCTTCACTTATCTTCCATGTGACTCAGCCAATTTACTTCACCAGACAGTAGTACTTGGCTGTCGAGGCTGTTAGCAAATGTGTTGCAGATTTGCCTTTTGAATTCCTGCACCCTTCACATTGAAATAAAAGTTTTAAATGGAAGCCAGATCTCTAAGATAATTGTAGAACTAAAGAAGAAAATAGTGTGCACACTGACAGACTTGACCAGATTTATGGGAACTGGAGCGAAACAGCCAAGTATTGGGATATACTGGTATGTCTGGTGGAGGCCTGATTTATTGCCATGCACAGGGCCCCACTTTCCATGATCTGGCTGTGACTCTGGAGGTGTATGCTGCAACAATACAGCATTATTAGCCATTCAGGTAAGTCAGACCTGTACCGAGTGATGTCAGAGGATAGTTATTCTTGAAGACAGAGAAGACATAGTGTGGTCAAAATTGAGATGTGGGTATCATAAGAATGTAAGACCCCCCCCCCCAAACAAAAAAGTATGTTGTACACAGTAATATTTCTCATTTTTTGTCTGACTTGCAGTTTGTTGAGTAAAAGCTGCCACAACATTTATATTTTCTTTAATTGTTTATTCATTGCACTAAAGGCCTGAATTGTATATTAGTCTAAATGTTGTATTTTAGTAGTTTAAACATGCTGCATTTCAGTAATTTTGCAGTATCATCTTTACAACCTCCCAACAACTGCTAAGAGGTTTACATTTTTAAGGTCATATAGTCTGCATTATTTGGAGTGTTTTTCAGCATCCGTTATGTAAATATCATGTATTCCTTTTGATAAAAACTCTGTATCCATGAACTACCACATAGGCGGTAGTCTACTTAACACCGAAAGTGTGATAAAAGACTTTGGGACACCAGTGGACAGTAGTCTCTCCTTTGATAATCACATTGCCACAGTAGTCAGGAAATCCTTCTGCGTGGCACACCTCATCACAAAAGGTTTGTCATCCAGGAAAAAAGAGGTCATTGTTCCCCTCTACTTGTCACTCATTATACCCATTATAGAATACAGTGCCCCTTTTGGTATGCACCCCACAAGACATCTACAACAACTGGAAAGGCCGCAGAAATACCTCACAAAGAGGATTACTGGCCTCAAACAGATGCCCTATGCAGACTGTGTCAAAAAACTTCAGCTTTCCTCCGTCGCATATCGCCTACTCAGAGGCAATCTCTGCCTAACATACAAAACTATGTCAAACCCAAAGCTGTTGGACATGCTCCACTTAAAGAAATCCCAATCCTTCCAAGCTACAAGTTCTAGGGACCTAAACCTTGTCACCACAATAAACAGAACATGCTGGAGGGATAGATTCCTGTCCCAAAGACTTCCCATACTCTGGAACAAACTAGCTATCTATATCAAGCAAAGCTCCTCATTAGCACTCTTCAAGAAAAATCTTGATGATTGGATGAGAGATAGGAAATTCACTCTGGGGATCACTTCTGTGGCTCTACTTGAGAGGGGCACAGGAAAATAATTTTCTTGGGTGGCGAAAGCCAGGGTGCCTTTTTGGCTAGGCTTATATAGGCCTTTAAGGCCAATAGCCTAGTACCTACCTATGAACTATGAACAAAGAACTATGTAGTCATTGTTGCATATTACTGTGACATGGTCTTTTCTACAAGATTGGATTGTAAAGGATTTCTTCATTTAGTTAAGAACTGTTATTGTGGCAGTTAGTGCAGAGAACTAAAGCTCTGTATTGTTATTAAGCATTTCCTGTGGCAACAGTGCAGGGTTTGAATATTTCCACCTTTATTTACTAACTGTGTGACACTGAGCAAGTCATTTAACCAGACAGTGCTTTAATTGGGAATTTAGGCTAGGCTCCTTAAGTAAGTATCAACCCTTTGTCATAATTTGCTAGCCGTTTACTATTGCATAGCTGATCTAGTTAAGGAAATGTTGTGGCAATATCAGTAGCACACCAATTTATTTATTTATTTATTGTCATTTGTTTACTAGGATACTCCACTGGGCTATAAAGACCCTATTTTTAGTGGAGGCCTGGGGAGAAAAGCTACATAAAACTTAGAATAGTTAACAAAATTAACAATTTTTAAAAAATTACACAGCAAATGTAGCATTATCTTGGAATTTAACAATATAAGATTTACATAAAAAAATGTAATGCAACATAGACAATTTGTTCTTTAAAGTCAGCATTTGCCAGCAGCTGCCTCTGCATTGGTAATTCTCTTTAATGTAGAATTATTCAGATGACTCAAACTTCTCCAGTGATTGTGCATATTGACTTAGCATGTGTGCATACTGACTTACCATATGTGCATGTTGACTTAGCATATGTTATCAGATGGCTAATATTCCTTATGCTTTCATAAATATACTTCTTTTTAAACTGTGCTACACATGGCTGGATCTTAAATTGTGTTGCTAGTGCCTCCAAAGCTAACAATAA